>NC_081405.1:676390002-676567502 GCF_030272615.1 Cryptomeria japonica | reverse complement strand
ACACTGTCAGGTACATGGCAATCCATGATCATTTTGCATACCTTGTACATTACATAAGGTTCTTCTGCTATAACCCAGTTTGTATCAATGGTTGTTGAGTCGGAAACTCCCAGCAGCTTATAGCTTTTAAGTTCTTTCTCTGCTTCCTCATGCAACTTTTTAACGGCCTCGGTAACTTTGGACGACTCTGCGGAATTGAAGTGCGTATATCCCAATCGATCAACGACAGTATTTTTCAACAGAAAAGCTTCCAAATTGGACATTTTGAAGATATTTAAAGAGATTCGTAAGTTATCGGGGCTGTCGAGAAAATCCATCAGCTCCTCTGTGTCCTTGAAAGCAGTACGGGCATCCTCCTTTAACTCGCACAAGGAGGCCGGGTCTTGAGAGAAGTTATCCATGAGCCGCACCATACGTACCAAGGAGGAGGCCGTAACCCTCCGAAAGGAATCCTTCACCAAGGGAAAATACCTTTCCACACTGTCCAATGGCTTCAGTAATTCTTTCACATCTTCGCTTGGAGGAGTATTTTGAGCAAGCCTGCTTCCAATTACTTTCTGCAACTGTTTTCGATTTTTGCCTTTCTCATAAGCCTCCTTCCATATGGATTGCTTTATATGAGCGAAAGAGCTTGTGTTCTCTACCCATAGACTCTCTGCGTCATCGTCCAGCATGCATACCTGCTCCAAATATTCCATTATGTGGGAGAATCATCATCTTCATCTTCTGGAAGCGCCGAACAAAATTTTTTTGTCAGCCAAAGAAACACGAAGCCGAACCTGCTGATGGCATAGGACTCAAAGATTATAATCGGACTGGACAGAAGGATTATAACAAACATTCCCACCACTCCTACTTGAAATACGAATACAAGCGGTAAAAATAGAAGACCTAAATATTCATATCTGATGTGTACGGATTGATCAACCGGATCCCTGAAATATTTCACTATTTTCCTTCCTAAAGCATAAAATATAAACTTACCGCTTCATCAAGAAAAAACAAATTTCAATATACTCAGCGAGAGGAAACTTTGGCTGTTGCTCTAACACTGGCTCTGGGGCGCTGGGCCTGGCTGTGGCACTGGTTCTGTCTGTGTAATAAATATTCCATCGTAGAGTAAGGACGTATCTATAGGATACACCAACCCACCCTAGAATAACGAGAATACACTGAAGGATAAACAATGGGAATGGTCCGTGCAATTGAGATCTCAGACATATAAACTTCACTCCCATGAACACAACATTAAATGTTACCACACATGCTACTCCAAGACTGAAATATGACCTGATTAACACATATTCGGGCTGGGAAACACGTGCGACAATCCATGATTTAAGCATCTCAGATTGGCAGGTGTCCCAGAAGATGGTCTCATTATCATTCTCAGGACTCTTAAGGGTTGAATGAATCCTGCTCCTAAGATTATCACGGATGAATCGACCAATGAAGATTGCTAAACCAATAAGGCACGAAAAATAAAAGATTGATTCTGACAAAACAAACCCTGATACAATTACCCAAATCCCACTTTGACTTTTAACTACGTTGTCCTCACTAACACGAGACTGAAGGGCAACAGACAATTCAATGCCGATATGAGTGGACAAACTAGTAAACAAAGCCGCTAGATTGGCCCAAAATCCATTAGTACAGGCTAAATTGGGCACTAAATACCCTACAAACACCAATAGGACAAGTTGTTGGGAATGTGAAGCCCAACAGTCATAAGGCCTTTCGGATTCTCTCAACTTTTTGTTTCCCAATTAAATATGATTCTTTAAATGCATGCGTGCAACCATGTATGAGGTAGTAGATTGGATATCAAATAATAGAAGTTATTCCCTGCTTTCTAGTGGATGTAGCCATTAATGGTGAACCACGTAAATGACTGTGTTATGCGTTGTTGTCTTTTCGTTTATGTTATAGTTTCTTTATTTTGTTGTTAATTATAATGTCTTCTTTGCTCATTCAAAACTAACAATTGGTATCAGAGCCATGTTGGCTTGAGTAGAGATGGAGGAAGAAGAAGAAGTTGAAATGAAACATCATGTACATTGGTCGGATGGCTGGAAAAATGAGGAGGATCCGGCTGAAGAAGAGGATGTCGAGGCGAGTGAAGATGAACTTGAAGATGATGAGACATATGATGTCAAAAAATATCAAGAAGAGAAAATTATGTGGCTAAAGGAGGAAAATTTCTTACTGACGGGTCAGTTGTATTTTATAGAGGATACCTTGGCAAGAATTTTGGAGGTTGAGACTTCGAGACATTTAAGAGAAAAAGAACTAATAGAAATCTTAAATGGAGCAAAAGTAAATAAAGGCAACCTTGATGATATACTGGTTGATAGGCATGTTGAGATGGAGAATCTCATAATAGCTCTAGAAGATCATCATAGCAATACGCAAGCCAAGATATTTTCTCTTCAAGAAGATTTGCAAAACGCTTCTTTGAGAGAAGCTAAGCTTCAGACCAAGCTGAAGGATGTTGAAGAAAAATTGTTGAATACCCAAGTAGAGGTTATGGCTGAAGAGGGAGAAGACCTTTGTGCAGACAATTTTATAGAAGAATATGAACCTATGGAATTGGATGACGAAGTATAGGATGAAAGAAGTTTTGATCAAATTATGATTGATGCAAGGGGAGCTACTTCTGTAAATAAAAAGCTTCGTGATCATGATACAGACGATGATGCTGATTGCAGGCCATGGCGAAGACAACGTGTTGAGCCTCCAATCTCTGACCAAATTGAGGATAATGAGCCTCATGATGTGGCGGGAGAGTTTTCTCAGAACAAGTCTGATTTGGGCCTTGTTTTGGATTGTTCTCATGTTGTGGCGGAGATGGAAGTTGACCTCATTGAAGAGAGATTCACCAAGGAGGCAGAGTATGAAGAAAACGGTGGCAACGACATGGTTTCAGAGGTATTTGGGCATCCTGGGGAATTTGCTACGAAGTTTGTCTCCCAAGATGAGGAGAATATTACTCTGCAGAAAGTGCCTGTCAAAATGGGCATCGAGAAGAGGTATGATGCGGAGGAGCCCATACGAGGTTGGAGAATACGGGCTGATGAGGTTTTGGAAGCCACGAGGCCTGCTGGTAGTGTCGCTTTTGTGCAAAAAACAACGGAAGGATGTGAGGAAAGGGTCTTACATATTTCTGTTCCAGCAATTGGAGATCAACATTCTGGTTTTTATGGGGCCATTGAAAGCCCATCACCTGCGCAGGATGCTTTGCTCAGGGTTCATGCAAAGATTATCAAAGATATGGAAACTAGGAAGGATGCTAATGACATTATCGATACTCCATTGATTGTTCCCAATAACCAAGACTGGAGATTGGGGGCTGCAAGTATTTTTGAATTTGTTTTTGTTTTTGCCCAACTGGAATGCGAGAAGTCCAGAATTGTTATTAATATGGAAGGGCAAAGGACAACGCCCCGTGTAGTTTCTTATACAAGAAACGAGGCCAGGCTTGTAGAGGAAAAAAGGAGTGAGGAAGATAAACCGACGTGGCTTAGCTTTCTCCAAAGGTTATGTGTGATGGGGCCTAGGCATATTGGTCCCAATATTTTGCTATCCCTTGAAATTCCAACTCGGGGGGGAGACATAAAATGTTTGGGTGGTATTTGCACTTAAAGCATTGGGCGTCTTTTGGAGGACAAGATAGGCCAAAGCACTGCAGAAGTTATACCAACTGTAGGTGGTGCAGCACTTTCTCCAACAACCGTTAAGGACGGAGAAGAAAATAATTTTCGTGTGAATTCAAAATTGCAATTTGCACTGGTGGACCAGTCTATCTCCAGCAGCTATGTAAAATCCCGGCACTTCAGCACCCCAGACAGGGCTCGCCATGACTTTGTGGAGCAAAGAGGGCAGAGGTTACCACTCTCATCACAGAGATCACATTCAGTTTCTCCGCAGCGAACACAGTTGGCAGCTTCCAGGTGGTCTAGTTTCGATGCTCAGCAAGAAAGAGGGCAGAATTTGCCTCAGCGGCATCAGGCATATCCCTTACAGCAGGGATGTAACTCTTCACAGTCTGGACAAAAGGAATTGCCAGAGAGTACGTTTCCAAGTGAATTAACAAATGGAGATTATATTAACATTCTTCAGTCCTTGGGGCAAACAATTCACATATTAAAACCCACAGGAGAAATAACTTATTGGAATCGCTTTGTGGAGCTGCTTTATGGATATTCGACATCAGAACCAGTTGGTCAGAATGCTATTGAACTTCTTGTGCACCAGAATAATTTTGATGTGGCAAATAGTATTATAGATCGAATCACAGTTGAAGAAAGTTGGAAGGGTCAATTTCCACTTGAAACGAACTTTGGAAAATCTTTTTCAGCTGTAACGTCCAATATGCCATTTTATGATGAGGTAAATCTTACTCATTTTGGTGACAAGATGCTAGTTGCAAGGGGTGGACGTGGAGGAATTAGCTTCGATGAAATCTGCCAAAATAATAGAAGACTGTTGAGAGCTGTAAATATAGTTGACATCTGGGATGGCATTGATCATGCCCACCTTTACCAGCATGTGGAAATTATGATGGATGTGAGACTTCGTAATGAAACAGGTTGTTTTGGTTTTGGCATTCAGGAGAATATTGATTTGGGGATCACGTATGATCCCTTAACTGGTATATACAGCATGGACCTGGAGTGTGCTGGTTATAGTGCTGAGGAAATTGTTTTAAAAATGGAAGATGTTCAACAGTTAAGTTTTCTTCAGTCTGACGTGCTTTGGAGAAAATTAATCCGAAGTGTACGCGAGCAAAAATTCGCAAAGCTAAAATCTAGCAGACTGGTTGTGTTATCAATTTAGAATAGGAATGCAGGGAATGTCGTCATGCATGCCTGTGCCGGTTGGCCTTCACGGGGGAGATTGTTGGGAATGTGAAGCCCAACAGTCACAAGACCTTTCGGATTCTCTCAACTCTTTGTTTCTCAACTAAATATGATTCTTTAAATGCATGTGTGCAGCCATGTATGAGGTAGTAGATTGGATATCAAATAATAGAAGTTATTCCCTGCTTTCTAGTGGATGTAGCCATTAATGGTGATCAACGTAAATGAGTGTGTTATGCGTTGTTGTCTTTTCGTTTATGTTATAGTTTCTTTATTTTGTTGTTAATTATAATGTCTTCTCTGCTCATTCAAAACTAACACAAGTCTGGAAGTATCGATTGACAGTTGGTTAGGAAGCAATAGTTTGAACTGTTGCTCCTTTTTACTTGCAATGCTCAAATTCTGGAGATCTAGGTATCCAATCAATTGCAGGTAAAGAGCATAGATAACAACGGCATATCTGGGAAGCCATTTAGCCCCTCTGCCATATGCCATGTATATGTCAATGATTATGCACATTGTCAGGACAACTACGCCTACATACAGCATAGCCTCGTTACTCACCTGGTATGCCATTGCCTCTAACACACAAATGATTTCCAAAGGTATCCTACTAGTTCACATTGTTTTGCCCATCCAATTCTTCTCATATTTATACACTAAGGATCTCATGGAACTGTTACAAGAATAATATTTTAAGATTTTAATGAGAAGGAAAAAGTATGCCGCGTAGTAAAATAAAATCTTCTGCAACAAGATTATCCCCGCACCTACAAATACACAAATGATTTCCAAAACTACTCTACTAGATTGCTTTTGCCCACGGTGAACCATATATGAAACTTACAAATTATTCTTGTTCCTATTATTGTTTATGTTTATTCTATTCGTTAACTAAAATACGGTTTCCTGATTCTCCTCTTATAATTCCTCCCAAGAAACGCAGATAATCCAAATAAGGTTGAAATAAAATTGGGTGATGCAGGTAAACCACAGATCGAGGTTGAAATTATTCCTATAATTTATTTTCCATTCCGAAGTAAAATAATTTTTTAATCTTTTGTCCTGCAAGTTCCATATCAGTCCAATCAAGATTAAATATTATTCAATTCTAAAATTAAAAGTCTATTCATTTAGATGCGTGGGCATAAATAAAATATATTAAAGTTGTACGCCCTTAAGCTTTTTCACAATCCAGGAGACACTGTTAACCTTGAGTAATCGCTAATCTTCTTTTCCAACCGACAGATCAGCTCACACAGATTTATTCTATTCCGAAAGAAAAATACGGTTTCCTAATTTTTCTCTCAAAGATAAAGTTTATTCTAATCCGCAAGATGGTCCTAGATTGATTATGTTGAAAAGTCGCTTCTCCATTCATTCACCTGTTAAATTTGGCAAGTGATATGCAAACTAGGAAGTTAAAGTTTTACAAAATTTAATCTAATTACAGATTTAAATCCTTGATCGTAACAGTGATGCGTGATTATGTAACTAGGAAGTTAAAGTTTTACAAAATTTAATCCAATTACAGATTTAAATCCCTGATCGTAACAGTAGTGTGTGATTATGTATTTTAACCGTTGAGATTACTGAAATTGAGTTATGCTTCTTAAACACTTTAAATAAGCTATTTGTAATAACATTCACGAGAGAACATAAAATTGAAAGAAATGAGAGAACAAGAAAGAGATAGAAGAGAGATGCAAACAGTTTGATAACAGAGTTCATCCTTGAGGACTACGTCTCCGGGTCTGCTTCTCAATATGGGGACCGCTTTATTAATGTAGCTAGGCAAAAACACGCCTTGTTACAACATCCAACTTTCAACCTTGTTCACGACCTCTTTGTGCACTTGAAGACGTTCCACAATTTCTTCGTGCTCTCAAAATCTCCCCACAAGGAAAAAATCCCTCTCCCTTTACAAAAATTCTCTCCATGAACGCACACTCTAAAATTCTTCCAAGTCTAATTGCCTTTTTCAAAAAGCCTATCCCCCTTTTATACATAAAATATGCCATTATAAGGCTTTAACAAAAACAACCCCTTTATAATTCGTCTAACTCCCTTGTATTGGCATTATCCATGGATGGAGGGATTAGTTCTTAACCATGAAGCCTTATTTAACAAAATTGCTCGCTAAACAAAGCTTTAAATAAAATTGATGCATATATATTGCAAATAGTACACGTGGCATAACGGTAGCATGAAATTTTGTTATAGTGGCGACCTGGGGTTCACCCCCCACCAACCACATTTGAAATCAACCTACCGGCGCTAACAAGATAAAATAAATCGGCCTCGCAAAATTTGCAAGGAAGTTGTTTGGCTTGCTCCTGGAGACTTAGAATGGTATTGGGGAGGTTGCAAGTTCGAACCTTCCCAACAAAATTTTAACAAACCAAAATTGTGTTTTTCTCAAAACAAATCCCGCGGATCATTCCTCCCAATTGAAAAGCTTTTGGACCTCCAAAAGTCTATTTTTTTAACATACAATTGAAGTGAGGGCATTTTTGCCTCACTTGTCCAGTATCATCTGTAGACCCTATTGAAATTCTAAACATCTGACTCATCAAAAACACATTGAAAAATGAGATAGCACTATTGACACAATCAACTATACATCCACCAGTATTCATTGTTACATCCATCATCCATATAGTACCAACTCATATAAAAAGAAGCAATAACACTAAATAAATCAATGAAAAAGAAAAAGTGTCAACATGTTGGACCTTTTGATTAGGAACATCATTGGAAAACAAAATATTCAAACCCTCTTTTACCATCACTAGTTGAAGACTTGATCCTACTTGCGACTGATCCTCACATTATTCTGTTGGGGATACCTGAACATCACTAGCTGCTACAGACATGAGAGTCGGTTTACTACTTGCATTTACAATCATTTTCAAATTTCCTATGTTTACAATTGATCCATCATTCAATTCCATTCTTAAACAAATGATACCTATTATGCTCCCTATAGAAGATAGCTTTCTTATCATATAAGTATAGGCTACCCAACACAATCCCATAGATATCAAGTGGAACCACATCAAATTCAACATCATCTATAAACTTAGATGTTATTACAAATCTTAGATTGCATTGCTTAGTTACCCATAATCTGTTATCATTGCACACCCAACCTAATGGATAAGGTTTCTTATGTGGTTTTGTTGTCAATCCTAACTATTCAACAATTTCTTCTGAAATTAGATTAGCTTGGGACCCACTATCTATTAGTGTATCAATCTTAGCATTCTTAGAAATCACCCTTATATGAAACAATTCACGTCTTTTACCATCTTTACAAACAACATGATTTTTAGAAGTAGAGGCACATGAAACATCAGTGGTAGAATCATTACCAACAAAAGATTTATCTTTCAAACCTACAACTTATATCTTTGTTTCATCATCAGAATGTGATCCCAGATCCTGAACAACATCTGCGGTCTTTTTCTTTCCTTTGTGATCATTATTAAAACACTTTGGTTTCAATTCTAGATGCAATTTCTAGCACTTTGCTTCCTCCCACCCTTGCTTCTAATAATGTGAACAAGTAGGCTTTTCACCTTCCTCTTTCTTCATAGTAGTTGTTTTCTTACCCTTCTTATTGCCTTCAGGAGGAACAAAGTACTTCTTTGAATTGAAACATATGTTCCTTTCACCTGCTTCAATATGGGCTGCTTGAACACACTTTGTCAAAGTTAGATGGATTAAACATCAGGAATCCACTTATATACTTTAATAAAGTGTCTTGTGTATAAAGAGGGATACCAAGAGTGAGTGCTTTCTTCCTAAACACCCGTGTATAGTCTTGCACCATTTATCCTTTACCTCGTCTTAGATTTTTCCAGTCCATAACAGCTTGATGCATATAACCCAAAGCATAAAAATATTTCTTTAATGAAAAAGTGAATTCATACCAAGATGGAATGATTTTACCGTGCTTAGCAAGATTATCTTGAATCTTACTTTCCCACCAAACCAATGCAGTAAATCCCATTCTAAGAGTAGCTAGCTAGATTTTGGAAGAATCATCGAAGATCTGCTCAACCCTGCAATACACTTCAATATGCTTAAGCTAGTTATCCAGTTTTTCTTCATCTAGTTCACTATTGTACATAGGCAACTCAATTTTAACATCCAGTTTTAAAAAAGGTGTTTGCATAAGTTGCTTCTTTTTAGAAGTAGACAAAGAAGATGAAGAGGACAAAGAAGATGAAGAAGATGGGGATGGAGGTTCAGGAGGTTCACGACCACCTCCTACTCCTTTACCTTTGTCTTCTTTTATTGATGATTCAACTTCCTTCTTCTTTTTGTCTTTGTCTTCCTCTTTCCTCTATCTCTCCTTCCTCTCTTGGAAAAGAACTTCCACCATTGCCTTCACTTCCAAAAAATCTCTCTAGAATGTTTTCTCATCAACCTTTGGAGGGTTTTGTTTGGATCCCATTTCTATTTGTGGAAAAGTCCTTAATTTTCCAATCTCTGGATTGAACTTTGTAAGTGCACCTTCTCCTTATTTCAGTCTCAACTTGGTTAACATTCACCACTTGCCATTTACTACGAAACTGGCTTTGATACCAAACTTGATCTGTAAACTAGGACGTTAAAGTTTTACAAATCTTAATCCAATTACATATCTAATTCCTTGATCACAACAGTAATGCATGATTATGTATTTTAACCGTTGAGATTACTCAAACTGAGTTATGCTTCTTAAACACTTTAAATAAGATATCTATAATAACATTCACGAGAGAACATAAAATTGAAATAAATGAGAGAACATGAAAGAGATGGATAAGAGATGCAAATAGTTTGATAACTGAGTTCGTCCTTGAGGACTACACCGCCAAGTCCGCTTTATTAATGTCGCTAGGCAAAAACACGCCTTGTTACAACATCCAGTTTCCAACCTTGTTCACGACCTCTTTCTACACTTGAAGACATTCCACAATGTCTTTGTGCTCACAAAATCTCCTTACAAGAAAAAAAAACCTCTCCCTTTACAAAAATTCTCTCCAAGAACACTATGAAATTCTTCCAAGTCTAATTGCCTTTTTAAAAAAGCCTATCCCCCTTTTATACATAAAATATGTCATTATAAGGTATTAACAAAAATAATCCTTTTACAATTCGTCTAACCCCCTTGTTTTAGAATTATCCATGGATGGAGGGATTAGTTTTTAACCATAAAGCCTTATTTAACAAAGCTGCCCGCTAAACAAAGCTTTAAATAAAACCGACGCATATATATTGCAAATAGTACATGTGGCATAATGGTAGCATATAATTTTGTTATAGTGGCGTTCGGGTGTTCAACCCCCACCAGCCACATTTTAAAACAACTTGCCGGTGCTAACAAGATAAAATAAACCAACCCCACAAAATTCACAAGGAAGTTGTTTGGCCTACCGGTAGAGGCTTAGAATGGTATTGGAGAGGTTGCAAGTTTGAACCTTCCCAACAAAATTTTAACAAACCAATTTTTTTTTTTCTTAAAACAGATCCTCCAAATCACTTCTCCCAATTGAGAAGCTTTTCGACCTCCAAAAGTGTATTTTTTTTACATACAATTGAAGTGAGGGTGTTTCCGCCTCACTTGTCCAGTATCATCTGTACACCATGCTAGAATTCTGAACATCTGACTCATCATAAACACAATAAAAAATGAGATAGCACTATTGACACAATCAACTATACATCCACTAGTATTCATTGTTGCATCCATCATCCATATAGTACCAACTAGTAGAAAAAGAAGTAGTAACACTGAACAAACTGATGAAAAAGAAAAAGTGTCAACATGTTGAACCTTTTGAACATGAACATCTTTGGAAAACAAGTTACTTAAACCCTCTTTTTCTATCATTGGTTAAAGACTTGATCCTTCTTGCGATTGATCCTTACATTCTACTGTTGGTTATACCTGAACATCACTAGCTTCTACAGACATGACAGTCAGTTTACTGCTTGTATTTACAATCATTTTAAAATGCCCTATTTTTACAATTGATCCATCATTCTTCATGCGATGATCTTTCACAATATATTCTATTCCATACTTAAAAAAATGATACCTATTATGCTCCCTGTAGAAGATAGCTTTCCTATCATATAGGTACGGGCTACCCAACACAATCTCATAGATATCAAGTGGAACCACATCAAATTCAATCTCATCTATAAACTTAGATGTTATTGCAAATCTTAGAGTACATTTATTAGTTACTCACAATCTGTTATCATTGCAAACCCAACCTAATGGATAAGGTTTCTTATGTGGTTTCATTGTCAATCCCAATTGTTCAACAATTTCTTCTAAAATTAGATTAACTTGAGACCCACTATCTATCAATGTATCAATCTTAGTGTTCTTAGAAATCACCCTTATATGAAACAACTCACATCTTTTAACATCTTCACAAACAACATGCTTTTTAGAAGTAGAGGCACATGAAACATCAGTGGCACAATCATTACCAAGAAAAGATTTTCTTTTCAAACCTACAACTAATACATTTGTTTCATCATCAGAATGTGATCCTAGATCTTGAACAACAACTCCCGTCTTTTTCTTTCCTTTGTGATCCTTATTAAACCACTTTGGTTTCAATTCCGGATGCAATTTCCAACACTTTTCTTCCTCGTGCCCTTGCTTCTTACAATTTGAACAAGTAGGATTTTCACCTTCCTCTTTTCTCACCGTAGTTGTTTTCTTACCCTTCTTATTTCCTTCAGCATAAAGAAAGTCCTTCTTTGAACTGAAACTTATGTTCCTTTCACCTACTTCAATATGGGTTGCTTGAACACACACTTCGTCAAAGTTAAATGTATTAAACATCAGGATTGTATGTTTCAAACGTGAATGCAATCCACCTATATACTTTAATAAAGTGTCTTGTGTATAAAGAGGGATACCAAGAGTAAACACTTTCTTCCTAAACACCCATGTATACTCTTGCACCGTTTGTCCTTTACCCTATCTTAGATTTTGCCAGTCCATAACAACTTTTTGCGTATAACCCAAAAGATAAAACTGTTTCTTTAAAGCAAAAGTGAATTCACACCAAGATGAAATGATTTTACCATGCATAGCAAGATCATTTTGAATCTTACTTTCCCACCAAACTAATGTAGCACCTCCCATTCTAAGAGTAGCTAGTTGGATTTTGGAAGAATCATCGAAGATCTGCTAAACCCTGCAATACACTTCAGTCTGCTCAAGCCAGTTATCTATTTTTCTACATCCAATTCACCATTATACATAGGCAACTCAAATTTAACATCTATTTTTAACAAAGGTTTTTGCATAGGTCATTTCTTTTTAGAAGTAGATAAAGAAGATGAAGAGGATGAAGAAGATTAAGAAGATGGGGATGGAGGTTCAGGAGGGTCATGACCACCTCCTACTCCTTTACCTTTTTCTTCTTTCAATGAGGATTCAAATTCCTTCCTCTTTCTATCTTTGTCTTCCTTTTTCCTCTATGACTCCTTCCTCCCTTGAAAAAGAACTTCCACTATTGTCATCACTTCCAAAAAATCTCTCTGCAATGTTTTCTCATCAAGATCTGGAGGGTTTTGTTCGGATGCCATTTCTATTTGTGGAAAAGTCCTTTGTTTTCCTATCTTTAGATTGAACTTTGTAAGTGCACCTTCACCTTGTTTCAATCTCAACTTGGTTAACATTCTCCACTTGCAATTTCCTGTGAAACTGGCTCTGATACCAAACTTGATCTGTAAACTAGGACTTTAAAGTTTTACAAAATTGAATCCAATTACAGATTAATGATTATATTGCGACAATAAAATTAATGATATCCTCTAGTTGCTCCCTGAGTCAAATTTCCTCCGAGTATGGTTGTGGCTCCCTAGTCTACAGAGGCTATCACCTCAAAATCTAAAGAAAAAAGGACTATAGGGTTGCGTAGAAGAGGGAAAACTGCTATCTCTAGCAAGCACCACACTAAAAACAAGCTCAAGCTTTTGTATATTCTCTTACTACCAAGGTGAAACTATTAGCTATTTTATACCCATGTGAGAAGATGAAAGAGGTTATCTCAGCCTTGGGTGAAGCACCTTTTAGACTGATATTTTCTTAGATGCCACCACCATAAGAAAAAATACCTATTCACTCTCCCTCATCACTAAAATAATTGCAACAACATTGCAACCATCATGGGTACTTAAATATGCTACACACAAATGAAAGATTTCATCACCAAACATTCAATTGGGTTTTTTCTTTCTAATATTTTTATAAAGTCATTTTTCCATACTTGAAGAGTCACATAGTAATGATATGCTCAACTCTCACAAATTTTCTTTTTTGGAATGTTTGAGGTGTCACTAACCTCCTCAATAAGAATTTAATAAGTTGATCGAAAAAGAATTGGCTCCACACTCCCAACAAAATGCTCATTTCTTTAACATTTATTATGTTAAGGTATATGATCATATTGAATGGTATTTTATTCCAGCCGTGGTTGAAGCTTTGGGAATTGTACCTCACTTCATATGATTTTATTTTATGCCTCTTCTTGCATAACCATTAATGGTTTTCATTCCAATGCATTTGGTTTCTTCGACTCTATTCACAAAGGTTGTCCTATACCCCTACAATATATGTTCTTACTAATAGAATCTTTTAGTTGCCTTTTAGCTCATTAGTTTCACAAGGGCCAGTAAAAGAAATTGCCTTGCTTGATTTCACTCAAATTGTTAATGTATATTTTATTGATGACTCGTTCCTCGCTCTTATTTAAGAGAAGCTAAATGTTAAGAATGCTCTTAAATGCTTGGACATATTTTGTCATGCTTCTGACTCAATTATTCATTAGCACAAGACTCGGTATTATCCACTAGATTACAAAATCCCTTTCTTTGGTAAGAAAATTTCATGTTTGCTCAAAAATTATCATAGCCACTCATGTATTATTCTTCATGTTAGAATCCTTCAAAATCCTCTCACAAAAAACTAGAGAAATTCCTTCAAGAATTTCATTGGGTCTCCTTAGACAACCACAAGGGTTTTCGACAAATCAACTATAAATTATATTATCTCCTCCACAAGTCTAGATAATTGGGGTTATTGTCCATCTAGTGGCCCAAGGCCTATATATTTGTACCAAATGGATAATTCAAGCCCTTACTAGTGATGAAACCTAGAAAATCATGATTTGGCATTACATCTCCTTTGGCTATCTAGATAAGAGATTGCTTGAAAGGGGGTTGTCTTTTAGAGCCTTCTCATCATGAAAGATGACTTTCATATCGAGGGAATTTTTTTTGCTAAGAATGTATGAATAGATAGCGAGGTTATCAAAACATATATTTTCTAAACTGGTTTTAGATTCTATGATGGAATTTCCTACAACCAATAGAATATTTGGTTGTTCCCTCCTATATAAGGCCAAGGTTTCTCCTTAGGTTGATTGCTTTGGGTGTGAGCCCTACAATTTCACAAGAAAGAAATTCAATATCCATGATATTTATTCTCTACAACTTCTATGAGTCTCATAGAATGGAATGGAACTATGGCTAAGTTTTACTTCTTTAACTAGGATCACAAAAATGTTGACACTATTATATGGGCAATTCTGGTTGATGTGGTTAACAAAATTGGTATTTACTCTTCTAGACCTTGGTGAAAATATTGAAAGTGGGGTCCAAACAGTAATTTTAGTAATTATAAGTGTTGTCTTAGATATTGTTGGCTCTCTCCCCATTTTCCCATGGTTTAAATTTTGAACCAAATATTGTTATTTTCTATCAGGGTTCTTAGTTTGGCAACATATATTCCTCACCACGTTCTCAACTATTTTTGAACTGAAATCGGGCCACTTTGCTTAGTGTATTATTTTTCAAGACTTATAGGATGGATGATGATAAGTTCATATGGGCATCTACGATTGCCATCCCTATTATTGGGTTGTTGGAGTCTTTTAAGAAACTCTTCTAATTTGTTCACGGGCACTAACTGTTCTAGTGTTACATAGCTTATTTATGTTAATGCAAATAGTGTCTTTACATATCTCGATATCAACTTTGTAGGATTGACCTATTCAATTGAGACACATACTACATGCACATGTTATGCTTGCTCACACAGTTCTCACTTGAGCTCACAATGTTGGACATTTGGAGGGGTAGTTAGAGTTTCATTTCTACCTTCTCACCTCCTCTACCTTGCCAATATATACAAGGTTCATCATTGCAGTTACATTCTTCTTTTATATGATATACTATTGAGCACATTTTTCCACTAGTGGAAGGTTGTCAATTCATGCAATGATTTCTTGAGGCTTTTGTTTTAATTGTTCTTCTTCCTTCTTCTCTACCAAATATTTATTAAATATTTAAAAACTATTGTGTGGTTTGTTTTGTTGAAATATTCTTGATAGATATCTCATTTCCAAGTTACAAAAATCTACAAAAGGGGCACATTTTTTAATTATAAAATCATGATTATTATACCTTTTGTAGTAGACTAATGCATTCCTCTATTGAACTTGGTGATTCTATCCCAAGAGAATATTTTTCTAAGTGTAGATAGGTAGGCCAAAGATACTATCATTATTCCATAGGTTTTGTTATCATCAACTTCATTCTTGTTATTATTGGCTCTTGAAAAGATCATTACAACATACTTTAGAGCTTTAAATAATTCTCCCATAATTTAGAGGGTTTCCCTAAAGAAGATAAGTTTTTTGAAAGTTATTTGTGTAGTAATTGGAAACAACAAATCATATCAATGGTTTCATTTTACATAAGGAATTTTGGGAGATAATTTTAACTTTTTTTTTGTTGTAATTTTATATATAAGAGGAACACAAGTATTTTTTTGAATGCATGTAGCATGTTATAGGTTAGGGCATTAAATTTTTTTAAGGAAAGTATTTATAAGGGTATATTATTGGGTGAATCCAACACCTTATTTCTTTCTTTTAATTATGATGATACATTTATCAAATATTTGGGTGTTTTAGACGAGGAAGAAGATTTGGTGGATAATGTTCTCCAAATTTTTAGATAGGTTGTTATAGTCAATTTTTTTCATGACATTTTTTGGTGCCTTCTTTTTTGATTTTTTAATATTAATAAGCTTAAAGATTGACTCAAAAAATTAAGATTTCTTTTTTATAGTAAAGTCACCTTTATACCCTATTGTAAAATTTGATGTTTAAATAATAGAGAGTTAAATTTCAGTTTAAATAATTTATAATAGTTTGAAATAATTTAAAGAAAATAAATAAAAATATAAGAATATAATATTATACATTATAAAAATCCAAAAAACATTAATACTATATTTACATTTTTTATATTATTTAAATAACAATATTCTAATTCTATAATATTTATTTTTTATAATTTTGAACACTTAAACCTTTCATTCTTATACATACACTCTCCTTTCTCTTTTGTTTTAGGCTCACACATATGCAAATCAACAACATTTCTAGATAAAAACTATATACTCTTTGAGGCAGCAAACCAAGTGGTAAAGTAGTACTCACAAAATAAAAAATGCTTTGCTTCAATATTTAGTTGTTTAACTTCGCTCAACTACAGTCAAAATATTTGTTTAACACCAGTAAATTTGTTTTAAGTTCCATGTTCATTTTGCATGTGAATGAATGGAGCGACCTTTCAACATAATCAAGTGAGGACCACCTTCAGGAATAAATTAGAATAAACTTTAATTTTGATTGTACCAAAGCTCAAGACGTGTCAATTTAATGTCGTTTATTTATGTACACCAATCCAAATGAATGGTTTTTAAATTTTAGAATAGAATAATATTTTAATCTTGACTGGACTGAAATAAAACTTGCAATAATTTACATTAGGAAAATATGGAGGAAAAAGTTACAGGAATAATTTCCACTTTGATTTGTTGTCTACATCATTTTCTAACTTTATTTCAAAGATATTCTTAACTTTATTTTGTTTACGAGCCTTTGGGAGGATGATAGGGAAAATGTAATTTTTTGAAGTTAATAGTTTTATGTTTCTTAAAATATTTTAGTTCAAGAATTCTTCATAATTTTAAGTAGTTTATTTTTAAAATTATTAAAGAATTTTTTTATTTTTTCTTATTATTTAACACTTTTATATGATTGATGGAAGAAGAACAGATATAATAATTATTCAACGTAATCGAGTGTAAGGAAGCAAAGGTGTGTGGAAACGCTTCCTACGCTAATCTTGAGAGGATGGTTATGCAACTTTCAACTTAAATATTACTAAGATATCAAGAAATGCACAATAAAGCATAAAAAAAATAGCAATGAACACATAACATAGTGATTACCGTGGGGAAACCCTTCTAGGAGAAAAACCCCACCCTCCAAAACTCGCACAATGTATTATCAAATCAAGCTGATTACAATACACTTGCAATGCAAGTTCTTACAGGAGCGCATCACCACAACTCGAACTCAGAGAGACTCCTTCTAGCATCCTGTCTTGCAAAAAACTCAATTATAAAACTCCTCCCCAAGCCCTCCTTTTATAGTTATTTTACAACCTGGAAACCACTTGTGGTTTTACAAAACCATGGGCTTAACCACCATGCCACATGGTGCCCATTTTTGACATTTACATTTCCAAAATGGAAAAACAACCAGGTTAAAATAGTAATCCCGTCCATAATTTTGTCCCCTAGCTTAGACCCTCTTAAAAGTCACAAAATGAGTCATTAAGGCTCTAAAAATGGCCCACCTATATTCTACTATGGACAAGACTCATTTTTTAACAACTCACTAACCATTTTCCAATGCATAAACATGTGGAAAACTACCTCAAACAAATTCTGGAATTTTCCAGAAAAAGACTGCAAGGTTGAGACACATGTTTCTCAACAGTGAGGACCACCTTTAGGAATAAAATAGAATAACCTTTAATTTTGATTGGATCAAAGTTAAAGGGCGTGCCACTTTAATGTCGTTTATCTATGTACACCAATCTAAGGGAATGGTTTTTTTAACTTCAGAATAGGATAATCTTTCATCTTGACTGGACTGATAAGCTACTATAATTCAAATACAATAATATAAGAACTTTAATGTTTATCTATATGCTCTAATTTAATCTTAAATCTAACCATATCTCTAATTGAACCTAACCATAACCATAAACTAAGGATTTAACCTAACCTAACACCAATTTTAAGCATTACCCTAACTTAATTGTAATCTTATCTCTAATTGATCTAGAAACTTAATTATAATAATATATTTAATAAATTTAAAGAATTATTAGTTAGGTTAAGATTAACTTCATGCAATTTAATAATATAAAGATTTGATAATAAAATAATATTATATTTAATAATTATTAGTTTAGGGTTATCCTCATGTAATTTAATATTCTATCTCAAATTGAGGACTTATATTTCTAAATTATATTAAAATGACAAGTACTTGAACAAACATAAAATTTTCATCTCCTAATTATCTTTTAACTAGGAATGTTACTATAAGATAATTAAATCTAAAAAAAATGATAATTTTTTTTAAAATTATAAAAAAATAAAACATTTTTTTGTGAAAATTCTAGTTCTTAAATATAATTCTGTAATAGTTTTATCAAAACTTTGTAAATATGAAAAAAAGAAAAATATACAGTTAATTTTTACTTCTCATATAAATTCTACTCAAATTCTAATATATATATATATATATATATTATAAAATTGATAACATACATTATAAAAATTTAAAACATTAGTACTATATTTACATTCCTTATATTATTTAAACAGCAAATAATCTAATTTTAAAATATTTATCTTTACAATTTTGAATTTATATTTCTTATATTATTTAAATAACAAATAATCTAATTTTAAAATATTTATATTTACAATTTTGAACACGTAAATATTCCATTCTTGTTCATACACTCTCCATACAATATTTAGCATTACAATTTTGGGCACCCATGTGAAATCAACGACACTTATAGCCACACCAAACCAACTGATATAAGAATGAGTGCATGGCTGTAAACTAATTCTCTCTACAGTAAAGTAGGTAAATATAAGCACGCATTCTTGTCAAGTTCAACATGGGAACGAATGGAGAAGCGACTTTTCAACATAATCAAGTGAGGAGCAGTCCACCTTCAGGATTACAATAGAACAACCTTTAACTTTGAATGGGCCAAAGCTTTATTTATGTACACCAATCTAGAGGAATGGTTTTTTAACTTTAGAATAGAATAATCTTTAATCTTAGAATAATCTTTAATCTTGACTGGACTGATATGAAGCTTTAGAAAATATCGAGGAAAAAGTTACAGGAATAATTTCCACTTTGATTTGTTGTTCACCTCATTGCCCAGTTTTATTTCAAAGATATTTTTAACTGTATTTTGTTTACCAGCCTTTGGGAGAAGGATAGAAAAAAACACTTTTGATCTAAACTGATTAAAGATATTTTTAATTTTTTAAAAGTATAAATTCATGGTTTTCTTATTTCAGAAATCTGTGAAAATTTTTAGTAGTTTTTATAAGTACGAGATTTTATGAATTTTTAAAAAATGATCTAACTTAAAATTTTCATTTCATAATTATATTTAACAAAGAATTTTATATTTATCATGACGTAATTAATTCAACAAAAATTTTAAATATTTTTTTTCTTTTATAAACATTCTAATCCCTAAAAACAAATCCTCCAGAAAAAAAATTGAATAGACATAATTTTTACTTCTCATGTAAATTCTACTACATAAAAATAATTCCTAAGACCTTCCTATGAGACCTTCCTAAGTGTATAAATATGGGAAGAATTGGGTAGGCAAAACAATGTGAGCTAGTAAGATAGCCTTGAAATCATTTGTGTGAGAGAGAGAATGAATGACGAGGGCTTGCTGCTTGTAGGCGTAGTTGTTCTGGCCATGTGTATTTTCTTTGATGTATGTATGGCATGCTACAGAGGGGCTAAATGGGTTCCTGGATATTTTGTTCCTATCTATGCTCTCTGCCTCCAATTGATTGGATCCTTGGATGTGCAGAATGTGAGTGTTGGAAGTACAGATCAAAACCACAAGTTGGAAGAATTGGTTTCTAAGCAATTGTCAATCTATTCTTCCAGGCTCGTCCTCTTCGTATTTGTAGGGTATCTAGTGCCCGACTTAGCTTCTACTAATGCATTTTGGACCAATATAGCAGCCTTGTTTACTACTTTGTCCATTCACATCGCCATTGAATTGTCTGTCGCCCTTCACTCTCTAGATAGTGAAACGGACAAAGTAGTTAAGAACCCAAGTGGGACTTGGCTAATTTCATCAGGTTTTGTCATGTTAGTAGCAATTTTTTATTCTTCGTGCCTTATAGGTTGGGCAATCAGCCGTGGTAAATTTATCCGTGATAATCTGAGCAGTAGGATTCCTTTTAGCCGTTGAGAGTCCTGAGAATAATAATGAGTCATGGGACACATGTAGATCTGAGATGATTAAATCATGGATTATAGCACGTGTTTCCCAGCCCGAATATGTGTTAGTACGCTCATTTTTCAGTCTTGAAGTGGCATGTTTGGTAACAGTTAACGTTGTGTTCATGGGAATAAAGGTTATATATCTGAGATCTCAATTGCACGGGTCATCCCCATTGTTTACAATTCAGTGCATTTTCATTATTCTAGGATGGTTTATGGTATCCTATAGATGTTTCCTTAGGTATGGAAATCTGGAGACTCTTACTTCCCGTCAAAAAAGAATTGGGCTTGCACGTAGCCGTGCAGGTGTTTATGATATATTCTCCCTAATGCAGTATGTGTCACCAGTTTTTGTTTTAAGAAGGAAGATACTGAAAGATGTCGAGAATTCAATTTGTCGATCCGTATTACAGATCGGATTTGGCTTGTTATCCTTTATGTACTCACTGCCTTCCGTCATATTTTTTCTAGGATGGATCGGAGCGATCGTGATATTGTTTGCTTGCCGTCCTATGATGAAGTTCCGAAGAGAATGGTGTTTTTCGGCGCCTCGAGAAGTTGAAGATTTTCAAAGATACAAGGAAGCTTTGGAGCTAGTATGCATGCCGGGAGATGAGGCAGAGAGTTTATGGGTAGCGAATGAAAACTCTTTCATTCATATAAAGCACTGGATAGAGCAGGCTTATGAGAGAGGCAAAAGTTGTGAAAAACTGCAGAAAGTAATTGGAAGCAGGCTTGCTCAAAATATTCCTTTGATGGAAGATATTAAAGAATTACTGGAGCCGTTGGAGAGTGTGAAAAGGTATTTTCCCTTGCTCAACGATTCCTTCCGGAGGATTACAGCTTCGGTGTTGCTCATGGATGATGACTCCGTCTCTGAAGACCAGCAGCACTCCATGGACAAGTTAAAAAGGGATGTCCGTAGAGCGTTTGAGGATGCAGAGGACCTGATTGATTTTCTCGACTGCCCCGATAATGTAGGAATCTCTTTAGATTTCTTCAAAATCTCTAATTTGGAAGCTTTTATGTTGACATATGCCTCAATTCGTCCATCCAAAACTGTGCGCTTCCATTTCAGAGAGTCGTCCACTGTTGCCAACGCCGTTCAAGACAAGTCTGACAAGGCGCAGAGTAAACTTGACACGTGTAAGCTGCTTGGAGCTTCCAGTCCGCACATTGTTGATACAGACTGGTCTCGCACTGCAGAAGATTATGCCATTTACAAGGTATGCAAATTAATCCTGGATCGTCATCCTGTGCCTGAGAGTGTCGAGCAAATGCAGAATTATCTAATCAACATGGTTGCAGATCTAATTGCTATCTGCGTCACAGAATCGCCCAAGATGCTGGTGGAACGTTCCAGGAAATGGGCTGCAGAATTCAAAGAAGATAAGATATATGCAGCAATTGAGTTAGCAGGATTCGCATGGGGAGTGATAGATGGAGTAAATGCAGCATCCCCATCAACCAAGATAGACTATGGCGGGCTGTTTTCTTATGCATAATTAGATGCTATGTTTTTACTCAATTATAATGAAATATTGAGTTTGTAATATTTTGATTATAATTTGCAAGTGGTAGTTGTCCGTTCAAATTTTATCGACTTCTTTTGGTTTATACTTGTTTAAAGATTCAGAGGTGTGATTTAAAAAAAAAAATCAATAAATATGCTCTAAATTCAGTTTCATGGGCACCTTGATTACCACCGTTTGTATGGGATTTTCTTCTTGTGCTATTTTTTTTTTTTTTTCTTCATATTCTCCTCCTGTTCAACCTATAGACACTATTCATATATTTCCACCTCCTTTTTCAATCCTGTAAACAGTTAACCGCAATATCTGCAAGGAAAGAAGTATGTGCATATATTTATGTACAAGTACAAATATATCAATAAGAATCACACTTTTCTTTTCACTCACATGATATGAATACCATGGAAGACAACCAAACAAAAGTTTGCCAAATTTATTCTAGAAGCATCTACTGTAGCAATAACCATACAATTTCAAGCACATCTTATTAAATGAAATTTTAAATTAAGTCAATTAAAAACTAGCTTCAAGAAACTCTACTATAAATCACAATTTCCTTTTCACTCACATGATATGAATGCCATGAAAGACAACCAAACAAAAGTTTGCCAAATTCATTCTAGAAGCACAAACTGTAGAAATAAAGCAAAACATACCAATTCAAGCACATCTTATTAAATGAAATTTTAAATTAAATCAATTAAAAACTAGCTTCAAGAAACTCTATTATAAATCACAATTTCCTTTTCACTCACATGATATGAATGCCATGAAAGACAATCCAAACAAAGGTTTGCCAAATTCATTCTAGAATCATCTATTGTAGAAATAAAGCAAAAAATACAATTTCAAGCCCATCTTATTAAATGAAATTTTATATTAAGTCAATTAAAAACTATCTTCAAGAAACTCTACTACAAATTATATACGTCAAAATGAAATTCTATGTCAAAAGGAGCTGGAGTTCATCGAGAGTGAGCATTATACTCAAAACAAAATTGAAGCAGCTAAACAACTTATCTACAACTAAACTATACACCTAGGAATACAACTAGAAAGTGAGATTAATACATCAAATGGTAACGTAAAACTTACGATATTTAAGCATTGGGCTCTTCAGCAACCACAAACTCTCGAATCTTAAATTATGGTTACAAATGTTAGAGAGCATTATAGCATGGGCAATGGATCAAGCTTGGGTGTTAACTTCCTTTCTTCAATTTTCTTTCAAATAAGATATAAAAGAGCATTTACAAGGAAAATTAAAAAAATATATTTGGACAAGACGATTTGAGAGGAATAGAGCATATTATATCAAACATTTCAATCTTACATGCGATTATATTCAAAAGAATTATATAGGAGCATAAATAAATGGAAAGCAAAAATGTTAATAGCTCACCTAAGAACTAGTTCACACCAACTCAGATGTGAAACTAGAAGAGATGGGTGATACCTAAAGAATGGACAGATAGAAGATGTTGCATTCAAGAAGTGGTGGAGATGGAATGGCATTTTATCATGGAGTGTTCAGCTTACAAGGATATTTGAATCAATTACATTGAGACACTAAATGTGAGCACTTCAAATAAGCTGTTTAAGAAAGAAAGGATAACAAAAATTGTTGACTTCTTGATCAAGATACATACTAGAAGATTCAAGATACAAAAAGAAAAAGACTTAAGTTGACATGATATTATGAGGTTGTTCTTTGTAGCTTTCCAGGCTTATCTGTTTTGTAACTATCTAAGTCCCATTAACTGTTTGACCTTTTAAAAACTATTAAAAACACTCATTCATTCAATCAATGTAAAAATCAAATACATGGCAGAGGGGCCCATGGGCTGTGAGCAGTGGTGGGCACTGGCGCATATCTAATTTGATGTACCGCCGAATGCAAGTGAATTCATCTTCTTTGTCTTTGTCACCTGTCAGCTGCGTAAGATAATCACTTGGTCAAAAACGTATGCCTTCCATCTATTTTATATTATTCATTCATTTTCTTATTCATTGCCCTGTTGGAGTGTAATCTCGCCTACCCTGATTCATATCATCTGTATGCACAAAGATATCTGCAGACATGACACAAATAGATTTTACTTGGATTCAGATGAATTTGCATTTACTCCTCCAGGCTCCTTCAGACTGGAGACGTACAATATGCTGACTTGTTATTTAATATCTTAGGTTTTCCCTTATTAGAAAATAATAGAAGAGTCTAGATGTTTGCCTTTGACTATAGAAAAGAGTAATGTAGTGTGCTGGGCATATGAAGAGAGATGGAGGGCAGTCATTTGTAGATAGTTGAAGAGAGATGGGGGGCAGTCATTTGTAGATACTTGAAGACCTCCATAAAACAGAAGCAATTGTAATCAATCAATAAACTGTGGTTTGACGAATGAATACAAATTGTCTTTTCTGCCCTATTTTGTTTTGCTCTGTTTTATTTTTGCTCCCTGTTTCTAATAGTGAGCAACAAACAGAGACACATAAATTTATATTAAACAAAATCAAATATCACATTACTGACTGAGTTTCAGCTCATACATTAACCACCATTGCATTCAGACATATCTTCTAATAGATTCAACATTACATTCCCTTTACAGCTCTATGGAGCTCGACTCTGCTAAGAGAGCGAGAGCATATCGAAATGCAGAGCCATACATTAAAAAGAATGTTGAGAGTTTGCATAGACAAAGAAGCAAGTATAAAATATAATTTATCAAGATACCACAATCAACAGATGGGACATTAAGTTGTCTGCAGAATTAAATGTGAATGTGCTGATGTGATAGAGATCAAGCTGGAGGAGTTACATAAAGTCTATTTGAATCCAAGAAAGATCATTGTCTTTAATGTTTGCTGAAATATGACTGCAGAATGGAGACACAGACGCTATGAAGATATGACAGGAGGGTTGTGGGTAGCTGGGATTCCAATCTCAAATAGGCCCATGGGTATTATAAGTTCAAATAAACATTCTACTCCCTTTGTCTTGCTTCTCCATAAAATCATCTCCAACTGCACAGTTATCATTCTCTAAGAATTAGCTAACCTTTGATTTTAGTTACAGGAGAATGTAGTGCTATGGATCTTCACCAATGACTATAGTTACTAAGACTTTCCATTAGAAAACAAAATCAGAACTTTTAAGGTCCTTTACATCTCTCAGCTTCAATTACTTATAGCTGTAGTAGACTTCTTTAGAATAATCTTTGATTTGGCAGGAGCAAGTTTCATTGAACCACGTTGCTTCCTCTTTAAATCAGAGTTGTTCTTCTCAACCCATAATAGGAATATTTTCAAACAAAGATTCAAAATAGAATAATGTAGAACTCTTATAATAATAAATTTACTAGTAGAGATATCATTCTAAGTCGAGCTCAGCCTATCAGACTATCATATCTCTGAGCTTGGTGACTAAAATTTAATAATCTAGTTGTAAATGTCCCTTCAACTACAACATAAATTCAATTCCTTCTCATTGGTATTGAACAAAACACAATGTTGTGCAAGTAGTTGAGCACGAGCAGTGTGCTACATAGCATATTCTACAACACACTTAACAATCAGGGAATCTGCTTTAACTATAGCACGACTAGCTCTGATACCGAATCAATAATATAGCAATAGAGAAATACAATGAATATAAAAACAAAAGAACACACTCTCATCCATCATTCATCAACAAAGAATGTAGATTTATAGATAGTGATGACTCGCCAATATTCCTCTAAAACAATTAGATAGTTTTCCAACTAACTGTAGCTATTTGACAACAACTTAGACTAAAGAAAACAAAGTAGGCTTAATAGTCAACAACTTAGACATGTCTACAATTCTTTATTTCTATGTTCGTGATAAGTGGAATTCATTTATTATTTATTCTAACAGATAACATATACTAGATGCCACATTATCCAACACGCTATCAAGCCCCATTCTCTAAAATAGTTTGATCAAAGCCACCATGACAGTCCTAACCACCTCCTTAAACTACCTAGCCTTCAACAACATGCAACCAAACATAGATGCAATAGCTATGAAGAAAAATAAATCAACTAGCACCATCCTAATAGCATGCAGGATGTTCACTACATTTTACTAAAAAGCTTTAATGAAAACTTTATGAATTACCATTAAGATACGGTAGGGTTTAACCAATACACCATAAGTGTTGACTGATTAATGTAGGAACCTTAATCCATCACATTCGCCATTCCCAATTGCCATTCTCTTTTAGAGTTAATCCCAAGAAAACTTTAACTTTAAAAAACTATTTTCACCCACATGTAATATCTCAATATACAACAAACAAGTTTCCAACCCGAATAGTTTTCATTTACATATGTACCCCATAACTATTCCAAAATGGGAGCTTTGGAAATAGACATCGATCATTACCATCAGAAATGTTTTGGTAAACACTTATGCATTCAATGGAAGCATAGACAAGGCATGCGAACTACTTGACAAGATGACTCAAAGAAATGTGTTCTCATTGAATACTACAATTGCATGACATGGATAAAATGTATTCATTGAAAATGATTTAGAAACTTTCAATCAAATGTAATTAACAGGTGTAAAGAAATACATCATAATATTTTTTAACATTCTCCATGCCTATGCAAAAATGGAATCTTTGGAATAGGGTATTAACATCTAGTATGGGATATAAAGGAAAGGAAATTTGTAAGATGTAATTGTAACTCCATTGGTAGATATGTATGCAAAATGTGTAAGCATAAACAAGGCAAATGAACTATTTGATATCATGTTGTGAAGATGTTTATAAAATGGCATGATTGTAGGATAGGAAAAAGGTGGAAGCAGAGACAAGGCACTTGAACTACTCGATAGAATGCTTCAAAGCACATTGTTCTAATGGGACAACATGATTGTAGGGTATTAAAAATAAGTTTATTTTTAAAAGGATTTAATAGAAACTTCCAACATGTGTAAATATAAACTCTACAACCTTTGCCAACATCCTCCTAGCCTATGCCAAATGGGAGCTTTCAAACAAGGTATGTACATCCATCAAAGCATAAAGGGTAGAGGGAACTTTTCAAAGGTAGTTGCAACTTATCGAGGAGAAATACCATTATATCCTAAAAGTTAAGTTTATATGTCACTTTGTGGGACCTGATTGAATGTTGGCTTCCTACATGAGAAGTACAAAGCATGGAATTGTGTCACTTCTTACTTGTGTGCTCATTTGGAGAAAGGAGTTTGTTAAAGAATCTCAAAGGTGAGATCAGGTGCCAAGTGTCCTTGTTTCTTGAGATAACTCTTGGAGGGATATGGAAACTACTAAGTCAAGACTTGTGGGTCAAGATGAGCTAATGTAAATGAAAATTTATATTTATGTGAGTTCATTTTAGCAAGTAACTTATGCATGGTGGATGCCAAAATGTGGATTGTCAAGCTTTTATGTAGTTGCTGTTGTTGTATATGAAAAGTTTTCATTATCAAAGAATGGGTGTTAGTGGTTTAGAAAGTTCTTTCTGCAACGTGTCGAGAACATGGAAAGTTGTTGTTTTGGATACCACTTGTCTACCTAGGCATGAGAGATGGTTTTGGAAACCATGGGTACCTACCTTTCATGTGTGAGGTCTATAAATATGTTAGTCATCAAAAAACTTTTCATTATTCATTGTATCATATTTAACAACATATATATATTTTCATTTTCTTATTATGATTCAATTATATTTCATCTATCTTGGCTATATATGGAGGTGGAATGACCATTTAAATGGGGGTTTGACTGAGGCAAGCCTCTAAATAGCCACACCCAACATTTCTCTCTATTTTTTGCCTATAGTTTTGAAGAAACCCTCTTCGTGGAAGCACTCGTGGACTTTGAATTATATTGGTGACTTCTTCTATTTTTTATTCCATTGTGTGCCTAAGTTTTATATTGTAATATTTTTATTTTAGATGTACTATATTTTGTTGTATTTTGTATCATCATGTCCTCAAAATCTAAGCAAGTTATGAACAATTATTGTTTAAAGAGATTTAGTTGTTTGTCAATATGGAATGACAATGCATCATGTTATAATCTACATGCTACATTGATATTTGTGACAAAAAGTTAATCTAGGTTCATGGAAATTCTTTGCTAGATCTATATATATTTTTTTTGAAGTCACTTTACCTTAATTATACAAGAAAATTCATGTATTCATTTTATCATTGGAAAATATATAAAAGGTAGTAAAAATATTTCTTTTAAATTATAGTTACAATCTATCATTTAAATAAGATAAACTAGAAGGTAGTGACTGCTAGGATAACCAGTGAACAACTGAGAGAGGAGGGGGGGGGGGAATCAGTTGTTAACAGATTATATCAATTAATACACTTAATAACCTTTAACCATATTAATTACCGGTAAGGCAGAAATAGATACCGGTAAACAGTACAACTTAACAATTAAACAGATAATCAATGCAAAGCAACCATACCACATAACACCATTATTTGTACATGGAAAACCAGGAAAGGGAAAAACCACGGTGGGAAGCCTACCCATAGTTAGATGACACTTCTGCAAAAAGTATGTGATAGAATGAGGGGCTTGCACATGTAGGAAGGCACACTGCCTAGAGTGCACTGCTCATTATAAAATAGTCTCATTGACTACAGAGAGCTTACAACCACCTCAAGATAAATGGACAACAATCCAGAGTAATGAATTGCTAGAGATAGCATCTACCATGTCTGATTACAGTCCCGGTTAAGCTCAACATCGAAGGCCTTTGACCTCTTCCTTAATCCCAATTCGATCACCTATGATCAACCAAAACTCCTTCGCATATGATATTGCATTTCAAGACCACGACACTTATTCCATATTCCCATACCATGATCTACAATGAGATCTTACATCATTTTATACCAACCCTAAGGCCTAAACCAATTAGGTTGGCCACCTAAACAATATTACAATAAGATCATTACATAAATCCATATTACAATGATATGCCATGTCGGCTTAAGACCAAAACAACAATAACCAATCCACAAAACATCTCAAAAAATCCCGGTAACATGTAGAGTACATGTTAACATGATACCGATCCATAACCTAGATAGGCACCAGACCTGTTCTGGGTCCACCACGCCAAATAAATGTCTTCAAGATGTTTGAATCACGATCAAATAACATTTTCAGCATCTTGAAATCCATCTAGAAGTCGTAACAACACCACTTATGCATCCTGTCAAGATTCCTCAGTTGAAGCTCTACCGGTTAAACCTTAAACCAATGCTGGTAAGGGTTTACAAGAGTGTATGATAGCATCCGATTACCAAGTCAATACCAACTAACCAAAACATGCTCTAGGAGCATGTAACACATAAAATCAAACATACTCCATTGATCCGAACATGCCGAAAGTGTCCAACAGATAGTCTCTTATGTTGGTAACACTAGATCTTCTACTGGTAACCAAAACCTGTTTGTCGGTAACCAACCATAACAACTAGTGTTGACATCAATGAAAAAACATTAATACAACACATAATCAATTCATATATAATGCCAACAATCTCCCCCTTTGGCATTGATGGAAACACTAGATGTGAAAACATCTAAGTACCAAGAAATGTCAAACAAGACTCCCCCTATGGAAGACAACCAACAATCTCCTGAATATCAATAACTCTCCCCTTGTGAATGATATCCCTGTAAAGTTCTGAATTTTTTACATCACTATCTCTCCCCCTTTGACATCAATGCCAAAAATTTGACACAAATATCAAAGCAAGCATGCAAACCTCTGAATCTCAAAGTTGACTACTCCCCCTGAGTAGTAGCACCACTCATCTGTGTCGGAATGAATAATATCTCTGATAATGCATGTTAGAATGATGACAAACTATATCAATCAAGTCTCTGTCGAAGGGGCAGAAACCCCTAACATGTCTCTGAAATACTCAAATGATTCCTTAGGCAGTGGTTTAGTGAATATATCTGCAATCTGTTCTTTAGTGTTCACATAAACCAATTTGACTTCCTTTCCTTCTATCTTATCCTTCAGAAAGTTATACTTTATTGATATATGCTTAGTCTTAGGGTGAAATACTAGATTCTTAGACATGTCAATAGCTGCAGAGTTATCACAGTAGATAACTACCGGTTCACTACAATTTACCCTGATATCCTTCAACATTTTCTTCATCCACAAGACTTGAGTGCAATTAGTTGCTACTACAACATATTCAACTTCTGCAGTAGATAAAGAAATGCATGACTATTTTTTGTTGATCCATGAAACCAGTTTCTTTCCAAGAAAGAAAGCTCCACCGTAAGTGATCTTCATGTCATCAGTATCTCCTTCCCAATCTGAATCAGTATATGCACATAAAGTGAAATCATCATTTTTAGAATACCATAAGCCACATTCTGTTGTTCCTTGCAAATACCGGAATATCCTCTTCACTGCACATTCATGATTTTCTTCACGATTACTTTGATATCTTGAAACAATACTCACTGTATTCATAATATTTGGTCTAGTCTGAGTTAGATATAATAGACCACCAATCATAGACTTATACCTTGTCGGATTTACCGGTGTAGAAGTATCCTTGATAGATAATTTCTCACTTGTCACCATAGGAGTACTTACCGGTTTGGAATTATCCATACCAAACTTCTTCAACAATTCCCTTAGATACTTAGTTTGACAGATAAAGATGCCTTTGTCAGTTTGAGTAATCTGCAAACCTAAGAAAAAATTCATCTGACCAATCATGGGCATTTCAAATTCATTCTTCATATTGTTAACAAATTCTATGCACAATTTATCTTCTCCTCAAAAAATGATATCATCAACAAATACTTCAATAATCAAGATATCATCATTAGTAATATTATAATATAAATTACTATTAGCACTGCCTTTAGTAAAATGAAGCTTCAAAAGATATTTATCCAACCTTGCATACCAAGCTCTAGGAGCTTGTTTCAGTCCATATAAAACTTTCTTCAATCTGCAAACCATATCTTTATCATCTGTTAGTGAAAATCCAAAAGGTTAATCAATGTATACTTCTTCTTCAAGTTAACCATTCAAAAATGCACATTTAACATCCATTTGATAAACCTTATAGTTCTTATAAGTTGCACAGACAAGAAATAGTCTAACAGCTTCAATTCTAGCTACAGGTGCAAATGTCTCACCATAATCAATTCCTTCCATTTGAGAATATCCTTTACAAATCAATCTAGCCTTGTTTCTTAAAACTTGACCATTCTCATTCTAGTTCCAATAACATTTTTATTTTGAGGCCAGGGAACTAAAGTCCAAGTCTCATTCTTCTCTATCTGATCTAATTCATCTTCCATAGCCTTTAACCCATGTTTATCCTTACAAGCTTCAATAACAGATGCTAGTTAAATTAGAGAAATAAGACATACCTCTTCATTTGTCAATCTTCTTCTTGTCCTAACTCCCTTGTTCCTATCTCCAATGAATTGATCTTCAGAATGATTTAGTCTTACATACCTTGGTGTCTTCTGAACTTCAGGTTCACTCCTCTGATCATGAGTCACAGTTGAATTTTCTAATTATGTCGATGTAATTGTCTAAGTTGCCTGTACCAGTTGAGGCATTGCCGGTTCAGTTATGATCATTTCCACTATCGGTTCCCTGTCATATGATATAGATTGATTTATGTATTGCTCATCCACTTTCACATTAGCACTCTCCACAATTTTCTGCAATCCTTTGTTATAACATCCATATGCTTTTCTTTGAATTGAATAACCAAGAAATATCCATTCATCACATCTAGGATCAAAATTTCCAATTAAATCATCTCTTTTGATATAGAATTTACTTCCAAAAATTCTGAAATATTTAATAGTAGGTGTATGTCCAAACCATAATTCATAAGGGGTCTTTCCGGTTTCACCTTTGATGTGAACTCTATTGAATGTGTAGACTATTGTACACACTGCTTCTCTCTAGTAGATGTGAGGCAATTTGGCTTCCATCATCATAGATCTTGCTGCATCCAAAATGGTTTTGTTCTTCCTTTCCACTACTCCATTCTGCTAAGGAGTCCGAGGTGCAGATAATTGTTTCCTAATTCCATTTGTCTCACAATAACTGTTAAATTCATGAGAAGTGAACTCATTGCCTTGATTTAATCTTAGAAATTTGATCTTGAATCCAGTTTCTGTTTCAACCTTTGCTTTAAAGATATTGAATTTTTCAAAGGCTTCAAACTTCTCCCTTAGAAAAGTCACCCACATCATTCTAGAATAATCATCAATAATCAACATGAAATACCTATCACCTCGAAAGCTTCTAGTCCTTGCTGGACCAAATAAGTCAGTGTGAATCAAATCAAGTACATCATTAGATTTATCATGTATGCTTTTAAAAGAAGTTCTAACTTGCTTTCCCTATTGACATTCCTTACATACTGGATTATGAGGCTTCATAATCCTAGGTATATCTCTAACTGCCTTAGTTGAACTGATCTTAACAATACAATCAAAATTAACATGACACAACCTCTTATGCCATAACCAACTCTTATCAATATGAGCAGTCAAACATGTCTTATTACCAGTGTTCAAGTGAAAGATATTACCTCTAGTCTGAATACCGGTTGCAATCTCTAAACCAGTCTTGTTAATGATTTTTCATTTTCTATCTTTAAATTGAAGTTGGAAACCTTTGTCCACCAATTGACCAACACTCAAAAGATTATGCTTTAAACCTTCTACATAATAGACATTGTCAGTATTATGCTTACCATCCAAAGAAATAGTACCTCTACCTTTGATCATACATGCTTTGTCATCTCCAAATCTGACTTGACCACCATTGTATTTTTGCAGGGATAGAAATTTCCCTTTATCTCCAGTCATATGATGTGAGCATCCACTATCAATTACCCATTCATCCTTATCTTCAACTTTTGCTGCCAGGGATTTTTCTTCATTCATGATAGCCAGCTCCGGTTCATCTTCCTTTAAAGCATAGAACACCCATTCCTTTCCATTACCAGATCTACTAGCAGAGTCTTATGTCGGTTCATCCCCAGAGTCGGGTATGTGCACCAAGTTGTGGTACCAAAAGGGGTCTTAAGATGCCATTTTTTTTTTTGAAATCAGCAAAGTTTGAACTTCAATGACAAATTGAACCTAATTACACTCCAAATTTGAAGATGCAAAAAGAACAAGAGTCGGAGTGCTTCGAGTCTACTTTCTAAACTACTAATTTATTTTGAAAATGGTGAAGATTAAGGGCTTCAAAAAGGGAGGCCACAAAAAGTGGTCCTATTTTTATGCAAAAAACATAACATAGCGTCTATTGTGGCCCCCCTAAAATGTTAACTTTTTTTTTGAATTTTTAAAATCGCTTCAGTGAGAAATTAGCTAACACCTTGTAGTTTATGCCAAATTTTCCAGCTATTTTTTTAATGAGTATATGATTTTTTACTAATTTTCGAAGTGGATACATCCTGAAAAATAGAAATTTGAGAGTGCTCCCTCCTAAAATCATTGAAAACTAATCAAAAATCAAAACTTTTTTTTGAGTTGTGTAGAATGGATTCTAGTTTCTAAAAATGTAAGTTTTTTCAAAATCTGATGAACGTGTAAAAATCTATACCCAAAATAGTGCATGTTGGTTTTTGACAAAAAAACGGACACATTGACAAAAGAAATAATAGATGAAAGACTTAACCAAATCAAATTTTGAAATAAATTACATTGTTGGATAGCTAAGAGGGAGCTCAAGTTTACCACAGTATTTTTTTTAACTTCATTGAAACACGTGCAAACCTGACGAAGAGCACGACCAAAAATATGTCAAAATTTTCAATGTTCTGATAAAAACACATCTCTAGCCTGAAATGGTTGTCCAAACCTTTGGTTTGGATGCCCAAGAAAAATCCAACCCATAGGTTTGGTGTTTCTCAAAGCAGTCCATTTGGCATGTGCCAAATATGGTGCTCACCCTATTTGGTGTGCGTCAAATGTGATGAATGGATTTTCCCATTTGGCACACGCCAAATGTGGTCCATATTCCACATTTGGCATGCGCCAAATAGGGAGGGTGCCAAATGTGTACATAGAAACCCCCATCTCACCCCTCCCTTCTTTATCTCCCTCCCCTCGTAGTTCCATCTCTCTCTATGAACTAGGTCTCATATTCTCTCTCTCCCCTTACCTCTTCTCAGGCTCTTCATTCTTATAGATACATACTCTTCTTTGTCCCTCCCCTCTCTATCTCTCACAATTCCCTTATTCTCCTATCCCTCAAGATATCCCCCTCTCTATCCTTACACCCATCTAATTCCCTCTCTCACTTCTTTCCCTCAATTTCTTCCTCACTCTGTCCTCTCTCTAGGTCCTAAGGGGTCATAGGAAACCATATGACCCCTTAGGACATAATATGACCCCTAACAACACCTAAGGGGTCATATGGTGTCCTAAGAGGTCATAGGACACCATATGACCTCTTAGGTTACCATAGGACCCATAATGACACCATATAATGTCCTAAGTGGTCATAGGACACCATATGACCCCTTAGAACACAATACAACCCATAACAACATTATATGGTGTCTTAATGGGTCATAAGACACCATATGACCCATTAGGTGTCATTAGAGGTCATATTATGTCCTAAGGGGTTATATGGTGTCCTATGACCCCTTAGGAAACCATATGACCCCTTAGTACACCATATGGTGTTAGTATGGTTCGTATGGTGTCCTACGATCCCTTAGGACACCATATGACCCCCTAGTACACCATATGGGGTCAGTATGGTCTTATGGTGTGTGATGATACCTTAGGACACCATATGACCCCTTAGGACACCATACGACTCATAATGACAACATAAGGTGTCCTAAGGGGTCATATGGTGTCTTAAGGGGTCATAACACACCATATGACCCATTAAGACACAATATGATCCCTAACGACACCTAAGGGGTCATATGGTATCCTATGACCCCATAGGACACCATATGACCCCTTAGGACACCATACGACCCATAACGACACCATATTGTGTCCTAAGGGGTCATATAGTGTCCTAAGCGGTCATAGGACACCATATGACCCCTTACGACACCATACAACACATGACGACACCATATTGTGTACTAAGGGATCATATGGTGTCCTAAGGGGTCATAGGAAACTAGATGACCCCTCACGACACCATGTGACCCCTTAGAACACCATATAGTGTCGTTATGGGTCATATGGTGTCCTAAGGGATCATATGGTATCCTAACAGGTCATGCTGTGTCCTATGACCCCTTAGGATACCATATAACCCCTTACGGGTTGTTAGGGTTCACATTGTGTCCTAAGCGGTCATATGGTGTCCTATGACCCCTTAGGACACCATATGGTGTCATATGGGTCGTATAGTATCCTAAGCGGTCATTAGGTGTTTTATGATCGCATAGGACACCATATGACTGTTGGGAAAAATGGTGTCTCAACCTTGCATTTATGTGAGGTTACTATTTATAGTAAGTTTTCATTTGAGCACGAAATGGTGCGAAACTCTCCCTGAAGCTTCTGGTTGGCTAGATAAGCATTCCGGTAAAGTTGCGTCACAAGGTCACAGCTAGTTTTGAAGATATTAAAGTTTTCATCTTGGAGGGGTGCAATAAAATGTTTAAACTTAATTTTGGAGACTTTAGAGGCTCCGAAATGCCCTGAAAAGTGGTCGTAACCGGCGAAGCCGGTTACGAGGTGATAGAGCACTTCGCGAGCTTTCCGGCGCTTCAAACGGTTCGTCAATCAGACACCCGGTTCTCAAATTATGGCCTCCGGAAGTTTGTACTCCTGAAATAGGAAAAATAATTTGTATCGGATACATAAATGAGCTGTAAAAGGGAGCGACACATGTTGATGTGTGCTTTAACATGTCATAGGGCATCTAGAGGGGAGATAAGGTCGGCTACACCTTATTGGGTGGTTTTAGCCCATGGTTTTGTAATACCGTTTGACGGTTTCTTGTATTGTATCTCCTATTTATGAGGTGTGAGAGATAGAGGTTGAGTGTAAGAGTCTCATGGAAATTGAGTTGCCTCTGAATCTCTGATTAGTGGCACTCCTGCAAAGAGCTTGCTCTGCAAGTATGTTGTAATCTGTTTTTTATTGCTGAATAAAATGATGAGCTGCTTTTGGAGGGTGGGGTTTTTCTCTCGAAAGGGTTTTCCCCACGTAAATCACTGTGTTGTGGTATGAATGCTATTATATCTATTTCTATTTTCTATAACTGTTGTAACGATCTGAAAAAGTTTTGTATTACCCTCCTCTCAAGGTTAGTGGAGGAAGTTGTTTCCGCTACTTAACTTCCTTACAAGTGGTATCAGAGCCTGATCACCTTTGGTTTCAATTGTGGGCAGTTGGGTTTTTTGAACTAATCCAGATTTGAGTGGGAGCTTGTGCAGAATACACTTTTTGATCTTGTTGCAGGAATATTCAGATGGCGAGTTCGTCAGGGAGAATAGAGGTGGAGAAATTTAATGGAAGTAATTTTGAGATGTGGAAGCTGAAGATGGAAGATCTGCTAATAGATCGAGATCTTTGGGATGCTGTTGATGCGAATGTCCAAAGGCCCTCAGATCCTACTGCGGCAGCTCAATATGATGTTATGGACCGAAAAACCAAGGGTCTAATCAGACTGTGCTTGGCAGACTCTGTTCTAATCAATGTCCATGAAGAAAACTCTGCAAAGAAGCTATGGACTAAGCTTGGTGAGATGTATCAAGTGAAATCTTTATTAAATCAAATTTTCTTAAGAAAGAAATTGTATTCCTTGAAGATGGAAGAGGGCAGACGAATTGCAGACCACCTGGAAGCATTCAATATGTTGGTGGCTCAATTAGTATCAGTCGGTGTTAAGATGGACAAGGAGGAGAAATGTCAGATCTTGCTTTGCTCTTTGCCTGATTCGTGGGATTCTCTTGTGATGGCTATTGGTAGTACTTCTGTTGTTTTGAAATCTGAAGACGTGGTGGGTGCCCTACTCGGTGAAGAGATGCGAAGGAAGGTATCCATCAGTTCAAAGGAAGCCCTAACCGTTCGTGGAAGACCTAGGGAGAAAGGCAAGAAGAATGAGAAGCGCGACAAGTCCAAATCCAAAGGGAGATCAAAATCTCGTGGAAAGTCCAAAGTCATTTGCTGGAATTGCGGTAAACCGGGTCACATCCGTAAGGACTGCAAAGAAGAAAAGAAGAAGAAGAAAAAGAAAAGGTTCGATTCTGATTCTGAGTCCGACAAGGAAGATAGCGATGCATTTATTGCGGCTTTGGCGACTCATGCAGGTAATGATGCCTGGCTAATTGACTCAAGTGCATCTTTTCATATGACTTCCAATAGAGATTGGTTTTCTGAATATGAAGGATTTAATGGAGGTAAGGTGTACTTGGGTGATGATTCACATCTAGACATTGTTGGTCGAGGTAAAGTTATAATCAGGTTTTCTGATGGTAGAATAAAAGGGATTAATGGTGTGCTACATATCCCTGGATTAAAACGAAACCTGTTATCTATGAGCAAACTGATAGATGCGGGTGTGCAAGTAGTCTTTTCTGAAGCAGGATGTAAGATGATTAAGGGTGCTATGGTAGTTGCTAGAGGTGTCAGGTTTGGCACTTTGTATAAGCTTGAAGCATACACTGTTGAGTGTAATAGCACTTCTGTAAAAAGTAAATCTGCGGATACTTCACTGGAAGATTTGAAGGTTTCACCTTCAGCAGATGGAAATGGTTTTTGGGTACCTAAGGGTGCTCTTTCGTCTGAAGCAAAGTTACCTGCAGAGAAGACTATCTTATGGCACCAGAGACTTGGCCACATTGGAGAAAAGGGTCTAAGGACCTTGAAAAATAAAAACCTTGTTGAAGGTTTGAATGACTGTAACCTTGACTTTGATTTTTGTGAGCATTGCATTTATGGAAAACAAAACCCGCGTTCAGTTTTACTCGAGTTCTCATAAAACTTGTGGTGTTTTGGATCTTATCCATTCTGATGTGTTTGGTCCAGTAGATGTCTCTTCGATTGGAAAATCCACATATTATGTTTCATTTATTGATGATTTTAGTAGAAGGACATGGGTATATTTTCTAAAGAGTAAATCTGAAGTTTTTAGTCGTTTTAAAGAATTTAAAGCAATGGTTGAGTTGCAGACTAGAAAGAAAATAAAATGTTTGAGAACTGATAATGGCGGTGAGTTTTGCTCTAATGATTTTGATAGATTCTGTAAAGACTGTGGAATTAACAGGCAGAAGACAACTCCGTATTCTCCACAGCAGAATGGAGTTGCAGAAAGAATGAACAGGACACTGATGGAGAAGGCTAGGAGTATGTTGAGTGGTGCTGGTCTCGAACAAAAGTTTTGGGCTGAAGCTGTTGCCACTGCTTGCTACTTGATTAACAGGTCTCCTACATCAGCTCTTGTTGATAAAACGCCTATGGAAGCATGGTCAGGTCACAAGCCTTCATTGAGACATCTTAGAGTTTTTGGTTGCGAGGCATATGCACATGTGCCAAAGGAGAAGCGAACAAAGTTGGAGAACAAGGCTATGAAATGTATCTTCATCGGGTATAGTTATGGTGTGAAAGGATACAAGCTTTGGGACCCTGTTGCACAAAAGGTAATTCATAGTAGAAGTGTTATTTTTAGAGAAATTAAGTCTCCTTCTGTTACATTGCAGCCAGAACAGACTAAAAAGGAAGATGTGATTCAACTTCCTTCTACACCTGAAAGAGTTGAATCGAGACCCCTAGATAGGCAAGAATTTGAGGAGAGCTCGTCTAGCTCTGAATCTTCAGAAGAAGAGGAAGAACCTCCAACTCAGCTTGTTCGAAGGTCTACAAGACATAGACAACCACCTGAAAGGTATTCACCTAATGATTGGAGATGTATTTTTTCTCTGAATACTAGTGTGGATGAACCGAAATTTGTAGAAGAGGCATTAGGTATGAATGATGCAGAATCCTGGAAGATTGCTATGGAGGAAGAAATGGCAGCTTTGAAAAAGAATGATACATGGGATCTTGTACCATTGCCTAAAGGATAAAAACCTGTTGGTTGTAAATGGGTGTTCAAGAAAAAGATTGGTTCAGATGGAAGCATTGAGAAGTATAAAGCAAGGTTGGTTGCAAAAGGCTACTCTCAGGTTGAGGGTGTTGATTACGGTGAGATATTTTCTCCTGTTGCAAAAATGACGTCCATTAGATTTTTGCTTTCTATTGCTACTGCTTATGATTTAGAGGTTGAGCAAATGGATGTGAAAACTGCTTTCCTTCATGGTGATTTGGAGGAAGATATTTATATGACACAGTCGGAGCACTATGTGGTGAAAGGCAAAAGTAATTTGGTCTGTAAATTGAAGAAATCTTTGTATGGCCTCAAACAAAGTCCTAGGATGTGGTACCAGAAATTTGATACATACGTGTTGAGTTTGGGATTTGAACGTTCTAAATCAGATCACTGTGTTTATTATAAATCTTATGGTGATCATTTCTTATTCATTGCATTGTATGTTGATGATATGTTATTCATTGGCAAAGGGAAAGGTATGATTTCAGAACTGAAGTCTCAGCTCGCGGCTAAATTCGAAATGAAAGATCTTGGTGCAGCAAAGCACATTCTTGGGATGGAAATTAGAAGAGATAGGGCGAACAGAAAGCTATGGCTAGGCCAGAGTAAGTATGTGAATTCAGTGTTATAGAGGTTCAACATGCAGAATTGTAGACCATTGAGTGTTCCTTTTACAGTTGGAACGAAACTATCTGTTTTAGATTGTCCTACATCCCCATTGGAGATGGAAGACATGAGCAGAGTGCCTTACCAGAGTGCGGTTGGAAGCTTGATGTATGCTATGGTCTGTACTAGACCAGACATTGCCTAAGCAGTGGGAGTACTTTCTAGATATATGTCTAATCCTGGTAGAGTTCATTGGGATGTAGTCAAAAGAGTCTTCAGATATTTGAAGGGTACTTTAGAGTATTCTTTGTGTTATCATGATAATTCAGTTGGAGACATGACTTCCCTTGATATCCATGGTTATGTAGATTCAGATTGGGCAGGTGATATTGATAGCAGAAGATCCACCAGTGCTTATGTGTTTACTTTGTTTGGTGGTGCAATTAGTCGGATGAGTAAGCGACAGGCTGTGGTTGCTTTATCCACTACTGAAGCAGAGTATATGGCAGCTACTCATGCTTTTAAAGAGGCCATTTGGCTTAAGAGACTGTGTTCGGATATTGGAATAAAACAAGGTACAGTGACAATTTACTATGACAGTCAGAGTGCAATTAGCCTAGCTAAGAACCCGACATTTCATGCCCAGATCAAACGTATTGATGTTCAGTATCATTTTGTTAGAGATATGGTTGAAGATGGTAGGGTGAAGCTGGTTAAGGTGGAAACTTTGGTGAATGTTGCAGATGCTTTAACTAAGGCTGTGAGCACAGAGAAGTTCAGATGGTGTTCAGAGTCTATGGGCCTTATGGCCCCTAGCAATTGATTCATTGTGTTGACATTCCCTTCCCCTCATGCAAGGTGTTCGACAAGTGGGAGATTTGTTGGAAAAAATGGTGTCTCAACCTTGCATTTATGTGAGGTTACTATTTATAGTAAGTTTTCATTTGAGCACGAAATGGTGCGAAACTCTCCCTGAAGCTTCTGGTTGGCTAGATAAGCATTCCGATAAAGTTGCGTCGCAAGGTCACAGCTAGTTTTGAAGATATTAAAGTTTTCGTCTTGGAGGGGTGCAATAAAATGTTTAAACTTAATTTTGGGGACTTTAGAGGCTCCGAAACGCCCTAAAAAGTGGCCGTAACCAGCGAAGCCGGTTACGATGTGATAGAGCACTTCGCGAGCTTTCCAGCGCTTCAAACGGTTCGTCAATCGGACACCCGGTTCTCAAGTTATGGCCTCCGGAAGTTTGTACTCCTGAAATAGGAAAAATAATTTGTATCGGATACATAAATGAGCTGTAAAAGGGAGCGACACATGTTGATGTGTGCTTTAACATGTCATAGGGCATCTAGAAGGGAGATAAGGTCGGCTACACCTTATTGGGTGGTTTTAGCCCATGGTTTTGTAATACCGTTTGACGGTTTCTTGTATTGTATCTCCTATTTATGAGGTGTGAGAGATAGAGGTTGAGTGTAAGAGTCTCATGGCTATTGAGTTGCCTCTGAATCTCTGATTAGTGGTACTCCTGCGAAGAGCTTGCTCTGCAAGTATGTTGTAATCTCTTTTTGATTGCTGAATAAAATATTGAACTGCTTTTGGAGGGTGGGGTTTTTCTCTCGAAAGGGTTTTCCCCACGTAAATCACTGTGTTGTGGTATGAATGCTATTATATCTATTTCTATTTTCTGTAACTGTTGTAACGATCTGAAAAAGTTTTGCATTACCCTCCTCTCAAGGTTAGTGTAGGAAGTTGTTTCCGCTACTTAACTTCCTTACAAGTGGTATCAGAGCCTGATCACCTTTGGTTTCAATTGTGGGCAGTTGGGTTTTTTGAACTAATCCAGATTTGAGTGGGAGCTTATGCAGAAGACAATTTTTGATCTTGTTGCAGGAATATTCAGATGGCGAGTTCGTCAGGGAGAATAGAGGTGGAGAAATTTAATGGAAGTAATTTTGAGATGTGGAAGCTGAAGATGGAAGATCTGCTAATAGATCGAGATCTTTGGGATGCTGTTGATGCGAATGTCCAAAGGCCCTTAGATCCTACTGCGGCAGCTCAATATGATGTTATGGACCGAAAAGCCAAGGGTCTAATCAGACTGTGCCTGGCAGACTCTGTTCTAATCAATGTCCATGAAGAAAACTCTGCAAAGAAGCTATGGACTAAACTTGGTGAGATGTATCAAGTGAAATCTTTATTAAATCAAATTTTTTTAAGAAAGAAATTGTATTCCTTGAAGATGGAAGAGGGCAGACGAATTGCAGACCACCTGGAAGCATTCAATATGTTGGTGGCTCAATTAGTATCAGTTGGTGTTAAGATGGACGAGGAGGAGAAATGTCAGATCTTGCTTTGCTCTTTGCCTGATTCGTGGGATTCTCTTGTTATTGCTATTGGTAGTACTTCTGTTGTTTTGAAATCTGAAGACGTGGTGGGTGCCCTACTCGGTGAAGAGATGCGAAGGAAGGTATCCATCAGTTCAAAGGAAGCCCTAACCGTTCGTGGAAGACCTAGGGAGAAAGGCAAGAAGAATGAGAAGCGCGACAAGTCCAAATCCAAAGGGAGATCGAAATCTCCTGGAAAGTCCAAAGTCATTTGCTGGAATTGCGGTAAACCGGGTCACATCCGTAAGGACTGCAAAGAAGAAAAGAAGAAGAAGAAAAAGAAAAGGTTCGATTCTGATTTTGAGTCCGACAAGGAAGATAGCGATGCATTTATTGCGGCTTTGGCGACTCATGCAGGTAATGATGCCTGGCTAATTGACTCAAGTGCATCTTTTCATATGACTTCCAATAGAGATTGGTTTTCTGAATATGAAGGATTTAATGGAGGTAAGGTGTACTTGGGTGATGATTCACATCTAGACATTGTTGGTCGAGGTAAAGTTATAATCAGGTTTTCTGATGGTAGAATAAAAGGGATTAATGGTGTGCTACATATCCCTGGATTAAAACGAAACCTGTTATCTGTGAGCAAACTGATAGATGCGGGTGTGCAAGTAGTCTTTTCTGAAGCAGGATGTAAGATGATTAAGGGTGCTATGGTAGTTGCTAGAGGTGTCAGGTTTGGCACTTTGTATAAGCTTGAAGCATACACTGTTGAGTGTAATAGCACTTCTGTAAAAAGTAAATCTGCGGATACTTCACTGGAAGATTTGAAGGTTTCACCTTCAGCAGATGGAAATGGTTTTTGGGTACCTAAGGGTGCTCTTTCGTCTGAAGCAAAGTTACCTGCAGAGAAGACTATGTTATGGCACCAGAGACTTGGCCACAATGGAGAAAAGGGTCTAAGGACCTTGAAAAATAAAAACCTTGTTGAAGGTTTGAATGACTGTAACCTTGACGTTGATTTTTGTGAGCATTGCATTTATGGAAAACAAAACCCGCGTTCAGTTTTACTTGAGTTCTCATAAAACTTGTGGTGTTTTGGATCTTATCCATTCTGATGTGTTGGGTCTAGTAGATGTCTCTTCGATTGGAAAATCCACATATTATATTTTATTTATTGATGATTTTAGTAGAAGGACATGGGTATATTTTCTAAAGAGTAAATCTGAAGTTTTTAGTCGTTTTAAAGAATTTAAAGCAATGGTTGAGTTGCAGACTGGAAAGAAAATAAAATGTTTGAGAACTGATAATGGCGGTGAGTTTTGCTCTAATGATTTTGATAGATTCTGTAAAGACTGTGGAATTAACAGGTAGAAGACAACTCCGTATTCTCCACAGCAGAATGGAGTTGCAGAAAGAATGAACAGGACACTGATGGAGAAGGCTAGGAGTATGTTGAGTGGTGCTGGTCTCGAACAAAAGTTTTGGGCTGAAGCTGTTGCCACTGCTTGCTACCTGATTAACAGGTCTCCTACATCAGCTCTTGTTGATAAAATGCCTATGGAAGCATGGTCAGGTCACAAGCCTTCATTGAGACATCTTAGAGTTTTTGGTTGCGAAGCATATGCACATGTGCCAAAGGAGAAGCGAACAAAGTTGGAGAACAAGGCTATAAAATGTATCTTCATCGGGTATAGTTATGGTGTGAAAGGATACAAGCTTTGGGACTCTGTTGCACAAAAGGTAATTCATAGTAGAAGTGTTATTTTTAGAGAAATTAAGTCTCCTTTTGTTACATTGTAGTCAGAACAGACTAAAAAGGAAGATGTGATTCAACTTCCTTCTACGCCTGAAAGAGTTGAATCGAGACCCCTAGATAGGCAAGAATTTGAGGAGAGCTCGTCTAGCTCTGAATCTTCAGAAGAGGAGGAAGAACCTCCAACTCAGCTTGTTCGAAGGTCTACAAGACATAGACAACCACCTGAAAGGTATTCACCTAATGATTGGAGATGTATTTTTGCTCTGAATACTAGTGTGGATGAACCGAAATCTGTAGAAGAGGCATTAGGTATGAATGATGCAGAATCCTGGAAGATTGCTATGGAGGAAGAAATGGCAGCTTTGAAAAAGAATGATACATGGGATCTTGTACCATTGCCTAAAGGATAAAAACCTGTTGGTTGTAAATGGGTGATCAAGAAAAAGATTGGTTCAGATGGAAGCATTGAGAAGTATAAAGCAAGGTTGGTTGCAAAAGGCTACTCTCAGGTTGAGGGTGTTGATTCCGGTGAGATATTTTCTCCTGTTGTAAAAATGACGTCCATTAGATTTTTGCTTTCTATTGCTACTGCTTATGATTTAGAGGTTGAGCAAATGGATGTGAAAACTGCTTTCCTTCATGGTGATTTGGAGGAAGATATTTATATGACACAGCCGGAGCACTATGTGGTGAAAGGCAAAAGTAATTTGGTCTGTAAATTGAAGAAATCTTTGTATGGCCTCAAACAAAGTCCTAGGATGTGGTACCAGAAATTTGATACATACGTGTTGAGTTTGGGATTTGAACGTTCTAAATCAGATCACTGTGTTTATTATAAATCTTATGGTGATCATTTCTTATTCATTGCATTGTATGTTGATGATATGTTATTCATTGGCAAAGGGAAAGGTATGATTTCAGAACTGAAGTCTCAGCTCGCTGCTAAATTCGAAATGAAAGATCTTGGTGCAGCAAAGCACATTCTTGGGATGGAAATTAGAAGAGATAGGGCGAACAAAAATCTATGGCTAGGCCAGAGTAAGTATGTGAATTCAGTGTTACAGAGGTTCAACATGCAGAATTGTAGACCATTGAGTGTTCCTTTTACAGTTGGAACAAAACTATCTGTTTCAGATTGTCCTACATCCCCATTGGAGATGGAAGACATGAGTAGAGTGCCTTACCAGAGTGCGGTTGGAAGCTTGATGTATGCTATGGTCTGTACTAGACCAGACATTGCCCAAGCAGTGGGAGTACTTTCTAGATATATGTCTAATCCTGGTAGAGTTCATTGGGATGCAGTCAAAAGAGTCTTCAGATATTTGAAGGGTACTTTAGAGTATTCTTTGTGTTATCATGGTAATTCAGTTGGAGAAATGACTTCCCTTGATATCCATGGTTATGTGGATTCAGATTGGGCAGGTGATATTGATAGCAGAAGATCCACCAGTGCTTATGTGTTTACTTTGTTTGGTGGTGCAATTAGTCGGATGAGTAAGCGACAGGCTGTGGTTGCTTTATCCACTACTGAAGCAGAGTATATGGTAGCTACTCATGCTTGTAAAGAGGCCATTTGGCTTAAGAGACTGTGTTCGGATATTGGAATAAAACAAGGTACAGTGACAATTTACTGTGACAGTCAGAGTGCAATTAGCCTAGCTAAGAACCCGACATTTCATGCCCGGACCAAACGTATTGATGTTCAGTATCATTTTGTTAGAGATATGGTCGAAGATGGTAGGGTGAAGCTGGTTAAGGTGGAAACTTTGGTGAATGTTGCAGATGCTTTAACTAAGGCTGTGAGCATAGAGAAGTTCAGATGGTGTTCAGAGTCTATGGGCCTTATGGCCCCTAGCAATTGATTCATTGTGTTGACATTCCCTTCCGCTCATGCAAGGTGTTCGACAAGTGGGAGATTTGTTGGGAAAAATGGTGTCTCAACCTTGCATTTATGTGAGGTTACTATTTATAGTAAGTTTTCATTTGAGCACGAAATGGTGCGAAACTCTCCCTGAAGCTTCTGGTTGGCTAGATAAGCATTCCGATAAAGTTGCGTCGCAAGGTCACAGCTAGTTTTGAAGATATTAAAGTTTTCGTCTTGGAGGGGTGCAATAAAATGTTTAAACTTAATTTTGGGGACTTTAGAGGCTCCGAAATGCCCTGAAAAGTGGCCGTAACCGGCGAAGCCGGTTACGAGGTGATAGAGCACTTCGTGAGCTTTCCGGCGCTTCAAACGGTTCGTCAATCGGACACCCGGTTCTCAAGTTATGGCCTCCGGAAGTTTGTACTCCTGAAATAGGAAAAATAATTTGTATCGGATACATAAATGAGCTGTAAAAGGGAGCGACACATGTTGATGTGTGCTTTAACATGTCATAGGGCATCTAGAAGGGAGATAAGGTCGGCTACACCTTATTGGGTGGTTTTAGCCCATGGTTTTGTAATACCGTTTGACGGTTTCTTGTATTGTATCTCCTATTTATGAGGTGTGAGAGATAGAGGTTGAGTGTAAGAGTCTCATGGCTATTGAGTTGCCTCTGAATCTCTGATTAGTGGTACTCCTGCGAAGAGCTTGCTCTGCAAGTATGTTGTAATCTCTTTTTGATTGCTGAATAAAATATTGAGCTGCTTTTGGAGGGTGGGGTTTTTCTCTCAAAAGGGTTTTCCCCACGTAAATCACTGTGTTGTGGTATGAATGCTATTATATCTATTTCTATTTTCTATAACTGTTGTAACGATCTGAAAAAGTTTTACATTACCCTCCTCTCAAGGTTAGTGTAGGAAGTTGTTTCCGCTACTTAACTTCCTTACAAGTGGTATCAGAGCCTGATCACCTTTGGTTTCAATTGTGGGCAGTTGGGTTTTTTGAACTAATCCAGATTTGAGTGGGAGCTTGTGCAGAAGACACTTTTTGATCTTGTTGCAGGAATATTCAGATGGCGAGTTCGTCAGGGAGAATAGAGGTGGAGAACTTTAATGGAAGTAATTTTGAGATGTGGAAGCTGAAGATGGAAGATCTGCTAATAGATCGAGATCTTTGGGATGCTGTTGATGCGAATGTCCAAAGGCCCTCAGATCCTACTGCGGCAGCTCAATATGATGTTATGGACCGAAAAGCCAAGGGTCTAATCAGACTGTGCCTGGCAGACTCTGTTCTAATCAATGTCCATGAAGAAAACTCTGCAAAGAAGCTATGGACTAAGCTTGGTGAGATGTATCAAGTGAAATCTTTATTAAATCAAATTTTTTTAAGAAAGAAATTGTATTCCTTGAAGATGGAAGAGGGCAGACGAATTGCAGACCACCTAGAAGCATTCAATATGTTGGTGGCTCAATTAGTATCAGTCGGTGTTAAGATGGACGAGGAGGAGAAATGTCAGATCTTGATTTGCTCTTTGCCTGATTCATGGGATTCTCTTGTGATGGCTATTGGTAGTACTTCTGTTGTTTTGAAATCTGAAGACGTGGTGGGTGCCCTACTCGGTGAAGAGATGCGAAGGAAGGTATCCATCAGTTCAAAGGAAGCCCTAACTGTTCGTGGAAGACCTAGGGAGAAAGGCAAGAAGAATGAGAAGCGTGACAAGTCCAAATCCAAAGGGAGATCGAAATCTCGTGGAAAGTCCAAAGTCATTTGCTGGAATTGCGGTAAACCGGGTCACATCCGTAAGGACTGCAAAGAAGAAAAGAAGAAGAAGAAAAAGAAAAGGTTCGATTCTGATTCTGAGTCCGACAAGGAAGATAGCGATGCATTTATTGCGGCTTTGGCGACTCATGCAGGTAATGATGCCTGGCTAATTGACTCAAGTGCATCTTTTCATATGACTTCCAATAGAGATTGGTTTTCTGAATATGAAGGATTTAATGGAGGTAAGCTGTACTTGGGTGATGATTCACATCTAGACATTGTTGGTCGAGGTAAAGTTATAATCAGGTTTTCTGATGGTAGAATAAAAGGGATTAACGGTGTGCTACATATCCCTGGATTAAAACGAAACCTGTTATCTATGAGCAAACTGATAGATGCGGGTGTGCAGGTAGTCTTTTCTGAAGCAGGATGTAAGATGATTAAGGGTGCTATGGTAGTTGCTAGAGGTGTCAGGTTTGGCACTTTGTATAAGCTTGAAGCATACACTGTTGAGTGTAATAGCACTTCTGTAAAAAGTAAATCTGCGGATACTTCACTGGAAGATTTGAAGGTTTCACCTTCAGCAGATGGAAATGGTTTTTGGGTACCTAAGGGTGCTCTTTCGTCTGAAGCAAAGTTACCTGCAGAGAAGACTATCTTATGGCACCAGAGACTTGGCCACATTGGAGAAAAGGGTCTAAGGACCTTGAAAAATAAAAACCTTGTTGAAGGTTTGAATGACTGTAACCTTGACTTTGATTTTTGTGAGCATTGCATTTATGGAAAACAAAACCCGCGTTCAGTTTTGCTCGAGTTCTCATAAAACTTGTGGTGTTTTGGATCTTATCCATTCTGATGTGTTTGGTCCAGTAGATGTCTCTTCGATTGGAAAATCCACATATTATGTTTCATTTATTGATGATTTTAGTAGAAGGACATGGGTATATTTTCTAAAGAGTAAATTTGAAGTTTTTAGTCATTTTAAAGAATTTAAAGCAATGGTTGAGTTGCAGACTGGAAAGAAAATAAAATGTTTGAGAACTGATAATGGCGGTGAGTTTTGCTCTAATGATTTTGATAGATTTTGTAAAGACTGTGGAATTAACAGGCAGAAGACAACTCCGTATTCTCCATAGCAGAATGGAGTTGCAGAAAGAATGAACAGGACACTGATGGAGAAGGCTAGGAGTATGTTGAGTGGTGCTGGTCTCGAACAAAAGTTTTGGGCTGAAACTGTTGCCACTGCTTGCTACCTGATTAACAGGTCTCCTACATCAGCTCTTGTTGATAAAATGCCTATGGAAGCATGGTCAGGTCACAAGCCTTCATTGAGACATCTTAGAGTTTTTGGTTGCGAGGCATATGCACATGTGCCAAAGGAGAAGCGAACAAAGTTGGAGAACAAGGCTATGAAATGTATCTTCATCGGGTATAGTTATGGTGTGAAAGGATACAAGCTTTGGGACCCTGTTGCACAAAAGGTAATTCATAGTAGAAGTGTTATTTTTAGAGAAATTAAGTCTCCTTCTGTTACATTGCAGCCAGAACAGACTAAAAAGGAAGATGTGATTCAACTTCCTTCTACACCTGAAAGAGTTGAATCGAGACCCCTAGATAGGCAAGAATTTGAGGAGAGCTCGTCTAGCTCTGAATCTTCAGAAGAGGAGGAAGAACCTCCAACTCAGCTTGTTCGAAGGTCTACAAGACATAGACAACCACCTGAAAGGTATTCACCTAATGATTGGAGATGTATTTTTGCTCTGAATACTAGTGTGGATGAACCGAAATCTGTAGAAGAGGCATTAGGTATGAATGATGCAGAATCCTGGAAGATTGCTATGGAGGAAGAAATGGCAGCTTTGAAAAAGAATGATACATGGGATCTTGTACCATTGCCTAAAGGATGAAAACCTGTTGGTTGTAAATGGGTGATCAAGAAAAAGATTGGTTCAGATGGAAGCATTGAGAAGTATAAAGCAAGGTTGGTTGCAAAAGGCTACTCTCAGGTTGAGGGTGTTGATTCCGGTGAGATATTTTCTCCTGTTGTAAAAATGACGTCCATTAGATTTTTGCTTTCTATTGCTACTGCTTATGATTTAGAGGTTGAGCAAATGGATGTGAAAACTGCTTTCCTTCATGGTGATTTGGAGGAAGATATTTATATGACACAGCCGGAGCACTATGTGGTGAAAGGCAAAAGTAATTTGGTCTGTAAATTGAAGAAATCTTTGTATGGCCTCAAACAAAGTCCTAGGATGTGGTACCAGAAATTTGATACATACGTGTTGAGTTTGGGATTTGAACGTTATAAATCAGATCACTGTGTTTATTATAAATCTTATGGTGATCATTTCTTATTCATTGCATTGTATGTTGATGATATGTTATTCATTGGCAAAGGGAAAGGTATGATTTCAGAACTGAAGTCTCAGCTCGCTGCTAAATTTGAAATGAAAGATCTTGGTGCAGCAAAGCACATTCTTGGGATGGAAATTAGAAGAGATAGGGCGAACAAAAATCTATGGCTAGGCCAGAGTAAGTATGTGAATTCAGTGTTACAGAGGTTCAACATGCAGAATTGTAGACCATTGAGTGTTCCTTTTACAGTTGGAACAAAACTATCTGTTTCAGATTGTCCTACATCCCCATTGGAGATGGAAGACATGAGTAGAGTGCCTTACCAGAGTGCGGTTGGAAGCTTGATGTATGCTATGGTCTGTACTAGACCAGACATTGCCCAAGCAGTGGGAGTACTTTCTAGATATATGTCTAATCCTGGTAGAGTTCATTGGGATGCAGTCAAAAGAGTCTTCAGATATTTGAAGGGTACTTCAGAGTATTCTTTGTGTTATCATGGTAATTCAGTTGGAGACATGACTTCCCTTGATATCCATGGTTATGTGGATTCAGATTGGGCAGGTGATATTGATAGCAGAAGATCCACCAGTGCTTATGTGTTTACTTTGTTTGGTGGTGCAATTAGTCGGATGAGTAATCGACAGGCTGTGGTTGCTTTATCCACTACTGAAGCAGAGTATATGGTAGCTACTCATGCTTGTAAAGAGGCCATTTGGCTTAAGAGACTGTGTTCGGATATTGGAATAAAACAAGGTACAGTGACAATTTACTGTGACAGTCAGAGTGCAATTAGCCTAGCTAAGAACCCGACATTTCATGCCCGAACCAAACGTATTGATGTTCAGTATCATTTTGTTAGAGATATGGTCGAAGATGGTAGGGTGAAGCTGGTTAAGGTGGAAACTTTGGTGAATGTTGCAGATGCTTTAACTAAGGCTGTGAGCACAGAGAAGTTCAGATGGTGTTCAGAGTCTATGGGCCTTATGGCCCCTAGCAATTGATTCATTGTGTTGACATTCCCTTCCGCTCATGCAAGGTGTTCGACAAGTGGGAGATTTGTTGGGAAAAATGGTGTCTCAACCTTGCATTTATGTGAGGTTACTATTTATAGTAAGTTTTCATTTGAGCACGAAATGGTGTGAAACTCTCCCTGAAGCTTCTGGTTGGCTAGATAAGCATTCCGGTAAAGTTGCATCGCAAGGTCACAGCTAGTTTTGAAGATATTAAAGTTTTCGTCTTGGAGGGGTGCAATAAAATGTTTAAACTTAATTTTGGGGACTTTAGAGGCTCCGAAACGCCCTGAAAAGTGGCCGTAACCGGCGAAGCCGGTTACGAGGTGATAGAGCACTTCGCGAGCTTTCCGACGCTTCAAACGGTTCGTCAATCGGACACCCGGTTCTCAAGTTATGGCCTCCGGAAGTTTGTACTCCTGAAATAGGAAAAATAATTTGTATCGGATACATAAATGAGCTGTAAAAGGGAGCGACACATGTTGATGTGTGCTTTAACATGTCATAGGGCATCTAGAAGGGAGATAAGGTCGGCTACACCTTATTGGGTGGTTTTAGCCCATGGTTTTGTAATACCGTTTGATGGTTTCTTATATTGTATCTCCTATTTATGAGGTGTGAGAGATAGAGGTTGAGTGTAAGAGTCTCATGGCTATTGAGTTGCCTCTGAATCTCTGATTAGTGGTACTCCTGCGAAGAGCTTGCTCTGCAAGTATGTTGTAATCTGTTTTTGATTGCTGAATAAAATATTGAGCTGCTTTTGGAGGGCGGGGTTTTTCTCGCGAAAGGGTTTTCCCCACGTAAATCACTGTGTTGTGGTATGAATGCTATTATATCTATTTCTATTTTCTGTAACTGTTGTAACGATCTGAAAAAGTTTTACATTACCCTCCTCTCAAGGTTAGTGTAGGAAGTTGTTTCCGCTACTTAACTTCCTTACAATGACCCCTTAAGACACCATATGACCCATAATGACAACATAAGGTGTCCTAAGGGGTCATATGTGTCTTAAGGGGTCATAACAAACCAAACGACCCGTTAAGACACAATATGATCCCTAATGAAACCTAAGGGGTCATATGGTGTCCTAAGGGTTCATAGGACAACAAATGACCCCTTAGGACACCATACAACCCATAAAAAAACCATATTGTGTTCTAAGGTGTCATATGGTGTCCTAAGGGGTCATAGGACACAATATGACCCTTGACGACACTATGACCCTCAAAAAAACCCCATATTGTGTCCTAAGGGGTCATATGGTGTCCTAAGGGGTCATAGGACACCAGATGACCCCTTAGGACAACATGTGACCCCTTAGAACACCATATAGTGTCCTTATGGGTTATATGGTGTCCTAAGGTGTCATATGGTGTCCTAACGGGTCATATAGTGTCTTATGAACCCTTAGGACACCATATAACTCCTTACATGTCGTTAGGGTTTATATTGTGTCCTAAGGGATCATATAGTGTCCTATGATCCCTTAGGACACTATATGACCCCTCAGGACACCATATGGTGTCAGTATGGGTCGTATGGTGTCCTAAAGGGTCATATGGTGTCTTAAGGGGTCATAACACACCATATGACCCATTAAGACACAATATGATCCCTAACGACACCTAAGGGGTCATATGGTGTCCTATGACCCCATAGGACACCATATGACCCCTTAGGACACCATACGATCCATAACGACCCATAACAACACCATATTATGCCCTGAGGGGTCACATAGTGTCCTAAGTGGTCATAGGACACCATATGACCACTTACGACACCATACAAATGATAACGACACCATATTGTGTCTGAAGGGGTCATATGGTATCCTAAGGGGTCATAGGACATAATATGACCCCTTAGGACACCATATGACCCCTTATAACACCATATAGTGTTGATTTGGGTCATATGGTGTCCTAAGGGGTCATATGGTGTCCTAACGGGTCATATAGTGTCCTATGACCCCTTAGGACACCATATAACCCCTTACATGTCGTTACGGTTCACATTGTGTCGTAAGGGATCATATAGTATCCTATGAGCCCTTAGGACACCATATGGTTCCATTATGGGTCGTATGGTGTCCTAAGGGGTCATATGGTATCTTAAGGGGTCATAACACACCATATGACCCATTAAGGCACAATATGATCCCTAACAACACCTAAGGGGTCATATGGTGTCCTATGAGCCCATAGGACACCATATGACCCCTTAGGACACCATACAACCCATAACAACACCATATTGTGTCCTAAGGGCTCATATGGTGTCCTATGGGGTCATAGGACACCATATGACCCCTTACGACACCATACAATCTATAACGATACTATATTGTGTCTGAAGGGGTCATATGGTGTCCTAAGTGGTCATAGGACACAATATGACCCCTTAGGACACCATGTGACCCCTTAGAACACCATATAGTATCGTTATGGGTGATATGGTGTCCTAAGTGGTCATATGGTGTCCTAACAGGTCATATAGTGTCCCATGACCCCTTAGGATACAATATAACCCCTTACATGTTGTTAGGGTTCACATTGTGTCCTAAGGGGTCATTGTGTGTCCTATGACCTCTTAGGACTCTATATGACCCCTTAGAACACCATATGGTGTCATTATGGGTCGTATAGTGTCCGAAGGGGTCATATGGTGTCTTAAGGGGTCATAACACACCATATGACCTGTTAAGACACCATATGACCCCTTTGGACACTATACGACCCATAATGACACCATATGGTGTTCTAAGGGGTCATATAGAGTCCTAAGAGGTCATAGGACACACGATGACCCCTTAGGACACAATGTGAACCCTAACAACATGTAAGGGGTTATATTGTATCCTAAGGGGTCATGGGACACTATATGACCTGTTAGGACACCATATGACCACTTAGGACACCATATCACCCATAACGATACTATATGGTGTTCTAAGGGGTCACATGGTGTCCTAAGGGGTCACATGGTGTCCTATGGACACAATATGATTCCTAACGACACCTAAGGGGTCATATGGTGCCTTATGATCCCATAGGACACCATATGACCCCTTAGGACACCATACGACCCATAACAACACCATATTGTGTCCTAATGGGTCATATGGTGTCCTAAGGGGTCATAGGACACCATATGACCCCTTACGACACCATACAACCCATAACGACACCATATGGTGTCCTAAGGGGTCATAGGACACAATATGACCCCTTAGGACACTATGTGACCCCTTAGAAAACCATATAGTGTCATTATGGGTCATATGGTGTCCTAAGGGGTCATATGGTGTCCTAACGGATCATATAGTGTCCTAATGGGTCATATAGTGTCCTATGACCCTTTAGTATACCATATAACCCCTTACATGTTGTTAGGGTTCACATTATGTCCTAAGGGGTCATCACATTTCCTAAGACCTCTTAGGACACTATAAGACCCCTTAGGACACCATATGGTGTCATTATGGGTCGTATGGTGTCCTAAGCGATCATATGGTGTCTTAAGGGGTCATAACACACCATATGACCCGTTAAGACACAATATGATCCCCAACGACACCTAAGGGGTCATATGGTGTTCTATGACCCCATAGAACACCATATGACCCTTTACGACACCATACAACTCGTAACGACACCATAATGTGTCCTAAGGGGTTATAGGACACAATATGATCGCTTAGAATACCATGTGACTCCTTAGAAAACCATATAGTGTCGTTATGTGTCATATGGTGTCCTAAGGGGTCATATGGTGTCCTAATGGGTCATATAGTGTCATATGACCCCTTAAAATACCATATAACCCCTTACGTGTCATTAGGGTTTACATTATGTCCTAAGGGGTCATCATGTGTCCTATGACCCCTTAGGACACTATATGACCCCTTAGAACACCATATGGTGTCATTATGGGTCGTATGGTGTCCTACGCGGTCATTAGGTGTCTTATGATGCCTTAGCACACCATATGACCCCTTAGGACACCATATGACCCATAATCACAACATAAGGTCTCCTAAGGGGTCATATTGTGTCTTAAGGGGTTATAACACACCATATGACCCGTTAAGACACAATATGATCCCTAACGACACCTAAGGGGTCATATGGTGTCATATGACCCCATAGGACACCATATCACCCCTTAGGACACCATACGACCCATAATGACACCATATTGTGTTATAAGGAGTCATATGGTATCCTAAGGGTTCATAGGACACCATGTGACCCCTTAGAACACCATATAGTGTCGTTATAGGTCATATGGTGTCCTAAGGGGTCATATGGTGTCCTAGCAGGTCATATAGTGTCCTATGACCCCTTGGGATACTATATGACCCTTTAGGACACCATACGGTGTCATTATGGGTCGTCTCTAGGGAAAAATTTAAGAAACCCCTCCCTTGGGCAAGGTGTTAAAACCTGGCGAAAGTTGTATAATTCCGAAGAAAATTTTAATTTTACTGGCAAATTTTTGCGGTTTACGGAGAAAAATAATAATCTCCATTGGCGAATTAGCCATGATCACTCAAAGTTTGTGAAAAATCCTGGCAAATTGTACTATTTTTAAAACCCAAAAAATAATTGCATCGGTGAATTGTAATGTTTTTAAAACCAGAAAAATATTTGCATTGGAAATTTCATTCTATTTGCAAACCATAAAAAATAAAATATTGGGAATTTCAAGCTATTTTCAAACCATAAAAATAAAATATTGGCGATTTCAAGCTATTTTCAAACCATAAAAAAAAATATTAGCGATTTCAATATATTAACTTTAAGTAATTAAAACATGTGGCACATAGTCCTCAACTCTCTGCCTAGAAGACTACCCATTAGAAAATCTCACGACCTAGCGACAAGCCCTTACAACTCTCTCTATCTCCAACTTGCAAGATGAAAATGCTAAGCCTTCATAACCTCGAGATCTAGCGATTGAGGGAAACTGAACTGGCACTCGCCAATTCTCGACCACAAATGTTAAGTTCTCCACACCATAGCGACTTGTAGATAGTGGTAACTTTAACCCTTGTTGCATACTCACCAACATAAAATTGTTATCTCTTAACCATTAGCACTTCACTCGCAAGCTCACGACTTGATCAGGTCTTCAAACATTTAACTTCGCGAGCTAGCAATAACCATTAAACCTAGCCACAAACTGTCTAGTCGCTAGCTCGTGACCTAAAAATGATAACATTAAACAAACATGAGAGCTAGCGACAATTGTATGAAATGAGTTACTCGCTAACTCTCGCGGCTATAATGTATGACATCAGACCAACTTGAGACCTCGTGACCAAAGCAGTTTCACTAACAATCTCCAGCTTGGTAACATAAAACGCTATCTCCCAAAAAGCTGGAGACCTCGTGTTGTAAACCCAAACCAACTTGTCTCCAGCTCGCGGCTTGATCACATATTCAGACATTTTACCTCACAAGCTGGCGATAACCATAAAACTTAACCACAAACTATCTAGTTGCTAGCTCACAATCTAAAAATTTTAAGGCTTGGATGCTAACTCGTTCCTAAGGGACTAGTTTGACAAGCGAGGACGACAGTTTTAGAGGCATAAAAGGATTTGATAGCTTCTGAGTTAGAGATGGGAGATCACGGATTTCTCTGAGAAATAAGAGCTCAGGTTGCTTGTTGTCAGGGATTCTAAAGTAGAATTTGGACCAAGGAGGAATAAAATCAGAACAAAATCATTCACAATAGATGAGCCTTAGCAGGATGCAGTGGATTTGATAGGCATGACTTCTAGAGTTTACATTCATGTTGAAAAACACCAAAATGATGATTTTTCACATGAATGAGCATCACCAAATGAAGTGTGAAAATGTTATAAATACAATAGAGTGGTGACTTAATTGGTAGAAGAGAAACCCAAAAAAGAAACGTTTTTCATTTTCTGAGAGTGGATTGCCAGAGGGGTGTGAAAGCCTTTTCTTGTCAAGAAAGGCCAAACATGGCACATCCTCTGCTTCTATTCTGCCATAGGATGGCAAGGGGTTGGAAGAAGGAGCCTGCAGAGGAATGAAAGAAGGATTTATTTGGGTGGGGAGTGGTAGCCAATCATCTTTGTGACGACATGGAAGCTGCAACCCCTCCCCAACATATTACATTTACCCTAAAGCTCCTGTTTCCACTTTCCCTGGTCGTGGGCATGAAGGCTCGGGCTCCTCTTTCCATTGTCTCTGTTCTTGGGCATGAAGGCTTCCTCCTCAATTTGGAAATGATATGTTGGACAAAACGTAACATCTCACATTCCATCCGAAGGCATCAGGGTGATAATGGCATGGCTCAAGCAGTTTTGCAAGTTGTATAGTCATTGGGGTTCCTTTTCTGGTTCCAGTAGTGATTCTAGACTCTAGGTGAAGGGAGCAAGTTGTATACTCTATAGTCATTTATAGAGCTAATGAATAGCATTTAGTTTCAAGCTTTGTGTAGGTTCTTGAAGGAGTTATATATAAATTTATTTTGTGTATAATTATATCTCTTTGAAATGATCAGAATCATGAGATTTAACTTTTTTTATTTGTTGCATTGTTATGGTGTATGTAATTTTTCGTTTAATGCTTCCTAATCCTATTATGCCCAGGAATGCAAAATTTCTGTTAGTCTAGAATCATATTAAGGATTCACCTCATTGTAATTGGTGGGCGGAATATAGACATAGTCATAGAAGTTAGAACACCTCCATATATATTACATAAACATCCATAACATATAAAACCATAAGAGTATTAAGATTGAAATTATTAAACACCACAATAGATAGGAATACAACATAATTAGTAAAACATCAAGACAACAGAGTCACAGACTAGTGCCTTATCTTAGGGCATAGAGTCACTTACAATTCAAAGACTACCTATTAATAAACTTCAATAAGATTCATTTGCAGATAAATAGGAATGAAATTATGAATAATGCCATAATTGTTATTACATACACAACCCAGATTCATATGTAAACTGAAAAACCCTTGACCATTCAATTCACCATGAAAACATAAATTCAACACAAAGACAATTATGTGAAGATCTCAAACTGCAAATGATATTGATATTATACTCATAATGATATCAGAAAGTAAATTCACAATGTGATTCAACTATGCACTTATGAAATTCTTGAACAGTTGAGCTATTATAAATTTATAACTATATAAGAGTTTTCAAGTTCAACATCAATAAAAGGAGCCAATTGGCCATCCCTATCTATCGATCAAAAAGAAAAAAGTGGTCATCCCTCTCAAATTAATCTTGGAATCCTTTTATAAGATGAGGATTTAACAAGCTTAGGATTAATGTGAGGAATCTTGGGTAGCAACCTCAACCTGAGATTTCTTCTTTGGCTTTAGCATGGCTTGCCACCTGTCCACCTCTTTGTTTGTTGGCCAACTGAATGCCTTTACCTCTTCCAACTTTGCAACTGAATCTGTCCATCTGGCATCTGTAACTGCCCTAGACTCAACAATAAACTTTTCATGGTCAACCTCAACCTTGAACAGTGAATCAAGAAGACCGTTAAGGAAATCAACATCAACCTATTCATTTACATGCTTGATTATTTCTTCTTGCTCTAGAATCAAATCAAATTCGCTGGTCTAATCAGAAACTGATTTCAAATCTCCATTACTACCATAAATTTAAGGCACCAATTTATTATAACCTTCCCGAAATGTCTACAATTTTTCATTTATAAGCACATCCTTCCCTATGAAAAATGCATAAGCTGCATTCATTACCTCCACCATGTCTTTAGTGTCACTGATCTTGGGAGGGAACTCATCATTATACATCATTGCAGTATCTAACTTATCCATTAATCTTCTTCTTCCTAACCAAACATTGAACAAAGGTCCAAGAAAAGCGACAGCCTCAGAGGATGTTTTGCTTGCCTCTTTCAAAGAAATGTGCAAATCATGCACAACCATCAATTTGTCTTTCAATACATTAATCCTATGTTTCAGAATTCCTGACACAACAGAGATAGCCTTGACATTTTGTTACTTTTCAAGCTTTTCAATTTTCCCTGTGTATTCCTCCATTTTTGCTGTCACATCAGCTAGTATTTCTTGTACTTGTTCTGTAATCTGTATTGGAGGGGGCTCATTTGCTATTTTTTCTTTCAATTCCACTAACTCTTCCTCCAGAGCGCCCTTCTTCATCAGTGTCTCTTCATATTTTTTATACAATGCAATCAATTGGGTATATGTTTCTGTGTATCTTCTTGACAAATCCTCTATTTTTGATAAATGCATGAAAGAAACTTGTGTAAAAAATGAGGCAATCTCCATGTTAGTTGTGTTATGCAAGTTCCAGATCATTCTATCAGCTTTCTTTTCTACTTGGATATTTAGAAGGTGGGTCTTTTGAGTGGAAGGGGCCAAAGACCAAGCAACAAGTGTCTTTGACTTAGGATTAAATCCTGATCCTCTTATTACATCTCCAATTTCAAATTGAGTTCTAAACATTGGGTCCTCTTGCTTCCTAATCCGATCAATAATAAAAATAGACTGGATATCCTAGTTAGGCATCATAATCATACTAGTACTCTTTATCAATTGTCTTGCCTATTCCATAGATATTTCCTCCATGTCAGGATCATATTCTTGCAGTGCCTTGATGATCTCCTCTTTCTTTTCTTCATTTGCTTCTTCTATGATCAGTTTTTGTTTCAACCTTGTCAAAAAAAATTTACATTCATCTGACTTAATAAAGTCATCATCTTTCATGAACTCATTTGACAACATCACACTCTCATCAAAGCCTTGAGCAAGGGCTTCATTTGTTTCTCCCTGTTCTTCATTTTGCCCTGCTTCTCTGAGATGTGTCCTTATTTGATGAAAGTAGTGTCCTTGTTCTGTAACAATTGCTCTAGCAGGGTCTCTACTCACAATTGTACCGATCTCAGTGGTTTTTTGTTTCTTTGCAGCTGGCACTTGAGTAGATTGAACTTCATCCCCACTTTCTACATCATCAGCATACACACTAAGTGGCCTCTTTCCATGTGAAGAATGTTCATCTTGGGGGTATTGCTGCTGAGTAGCCACTCTTGGAATTTGAGGCATTTGTTCCATCAGAGTTTTGTATAAACTCAGCATTTTGTTAATCCTCTCTAGGTATGCGGTATTAGGGCAAAAACCTGAGAAACTAGGGTCAGTAGCCTTCAATTCTGCTTCAACTCTCATCAATTTTTTCCATTTTCTTCTCCTTTCTTGTACTTCATCTTTTCTCAGCAAATTTATAACCACATCTTCATCATCCAATGGTTCATGGTCCTTTATGTTGGCCCAAGGTGTCATTTTTGGCAATGCAATTTTAATAAATTGTTCAGGATCACAGAATCTAGACACAACATTAACCAACCTATACTGTTTAAGGAAATTGTTTACTTCATCAAAGGAACTCCTACCAATGGTTAAATTAGATGCAACCCAAAGCCTAGGAAGAAGAGAACCCTTCTTGTGTTTGTCAAGGTATTCTTTTTCAACTAGGGTCAATTATCGGATAAACTCCATAAAAGCAATCCTAATTGGAGCAAATTTTGGTAAAATATGGGGAGGCTGAGGACACCCATAGACTCTGATCATAGTAAAGTTATCAAAAAAATAAAAGTCCCCCCAGTTATGTGAAATATGCCAGTTTGGAACATATTGGTAAGGTCTCAAAACTCTCCTAACATTAATTGACAATCGTTCCCTATTTATTCCTAGCATTTCCATAATTGGTGAAACAATCCAATTTTCAAAGAAAAGGAAAGAAGAATGGGGAGAACTATTGTCCCAAACCTGGGTCCATCTTTGCATTGGCATTAAGACACCCAATTCTTGTTTGAAAAGCTCCAATTATTTATCCATGAACTCAACATTATAGAACAAGATTAAATGCATCAACAATGAATAATGCTTGAATGTATGGCTGGGTGCACCACCACTTTGAATTTCAACTAGAGCATTATGAATGTGTTCAACCACATAGCCCACATAATCATAATCTTTGTTAACATCTGGGTGTTGAATTTCCATGGCCAGAATCAATAATTCAACTGACACTGCTGAATCTCCATCAAAACCCAACACTCTGCATAATCTATAGATTGTATAATGCATATAATGGTGGAAAGGTGTGATGTCAAATGGTGGTTCGATACTCTCTGGAATTATAACCAGCTTCTTATTCACCCTAGGTATGTATCTCAACATTGGATGCTTCTTGATAACACCTTTGTATTTTTCATAATCCTTTGCAATCTACTCCAAATCTATATCAGTACATGCAGCACCAGTAATCTGGAAAGCTTCAACAAAGCTAGCTCTATTAATTGAAACTAGGGCAGACTGGTTCTTTCTTCTGATTACCCTAGATACTGGGCAATAGCATTTTGCCAACTCTTTGATCAAATCCACATCAACATTCACATCTAGCACAATTAACTTTGTCATATTTAAATCCAAAGGGTTTGACATCGGGACACCCTTAACCCTATTTTTCCAGAAATAATGAAACAGAGTAGAACTAGTCATATTAAGCATGGTAAGGTTTCAGCATTGGCTCCATAAATCTCTCCATGCCAAATGATTTATATTCAAAGCAACAGAAGTCCCTGGCATCAAATATACAAATTCTTCTTTGTATTTCTTAACCATCATTTCCTCAGTGGCACTGGCCTTGGAACCTCCAAGTCCTCTTGCTCCACTTGTCATGGCCTTGGGCTTGGGCTTGGGCTTGGGCTTGGGCTTGGGCTTGGAGCCTCTAGTACCACTCGTCGCCTAGCTCATTTTAGCTGCAGGAGAAAAACTTAACCAATTTTCTGAAATTTTCTCACACCCAACACTCTGAATTCTCCAACGTTGTTGCAAAGCTCAATTCATTGGATTACCTCAAAGATAGAATGTATTAATGCAATTATACAAAACCTCGGCTCGATCATGCAATTTATGGTATTTACTATTTGGGCGCCGTCACTTCTCTCAAGTCTCAAGTCTCATTAATTGCCACACTTGCATGAACTAGCCACTATGGCATTAATTCAAGCTTCAAACTGAAGTACTCAAGCGAAATTTGAATTCATGCCCTTCTATTTGATTGGTGATTGGCATTCAAAACTTTTACAGAACTTGACAAACAAGTCCACGTGTTAGCCAGTTAGCAACAATGCTACCAAATCCTCTTAATCGCAAGCTCGCAACCCCTTTTACGAATCCTCAAAGAATCTCGCAAGTGAGCGACAGTCGTTGATCTAACAAAACAACTTATTTCATCGCAAGCTCTCAACTAGAAACTTAACTTGACTTAAACCCTTGCAATCCTGTGACAACAAGACACTTAACCGCCATCGCATCGCATTATCGCAAATTAAAATGACTTAAGCACGAACACCTTGTGACCTTGCATGAACTAGCTAGTGTGGCATTAATTCAATTAAACTAATAGAATGCATTAATGCAATTGTACAAATTTCAAAATCTCGGCTCGATCATGCAATTTGGGCATCGTCACTTCTCTCAAGTCTCATTAATTTCCACACTTGCATGAACTAGCTACTATGGCATTTGATTGGCAATTGCCATTCAAAACTTTTACAGAACCCGACAAACAAGTCCACATGTCAATCCCTATCTTTAATCGCACACTCTCATCCGGTTATAACAATTAGGAAAGGAACCGGCGAGTTAGCGACAATGCTACCAAATCCTCTTAATCGCAAGCTCGTAACCCCTTTTACGAATCCTAAAAGAATCTCTCGAGTGAGCGACAACCATTGATCTGCATCAAGCCCTTCAATCGCAACCTCGCAACAACATTTGTAATATTCTTTCTTTACCTGTGAGCTGGGGACCACTGCAAATCTAACAAAATAACTTATTTCATCACAAGCTCGCAACTCGAAACTTAACTTGAATTAAACCCTTGCGATCCTACGACAACAAGGCACGTAACCACCATCGCATGCTCGCAACACTTTTTGACTTAGGACTTACAAACCCGTGAGCATGCGATGACCACAAAATCAGACCAAAACTTACCTGTCGCCAGATTGTAGCTTAAAATGCTAAACAACTTCAAAACCTACGAGCAAGCAATGAAACCAACTAAGTTGTGATACCAACTACATCACATGATCGCAAATTAAAATGACTTAACCACGAACACATCACGACCATGTGACAACACAAAATGACACCCAGTCGTAACCTCGCAACATAAAATGGTCAAGTGCAAAACATCTTGCGAGGTAGTGACAACTAAAATCCCCTAGTACTCGCAAGCTCACAACTTAAAATGACTTGATGATAAAGGACCTGCGAGCTAGCGATAACCATAAAATTGAAAAACTGTTTATCGATGTCTTATGTTAATCACCATCATAAACAGGCGCGAGCAGTGGCACATAGACCATTAATGACTTAGTACTTACTCGCTAACTCTCGCGGCTATAATGCATGACATCAAACCAATTCGAGACTTCGCGACCAAAGCGATTTCATTAACAATCTCCACCTCGATAACATAAAATAATAACACTCAAAAAACTAGAGACCTCACGATTTAAACCCAAACCAACACTTGCTAACTCGCCACTTAAATTGTTAAACATGAAATTTATTTGCGAGTTAGATATGAAACATTAAACATGTCTGACCAACTGTTTGATCACACTTGACATTGACATAGACAAATAAAGAGAGGAAAACTTAGATTTTCAACGCATGACAACTTCGGTTTACTAGCCAACTAAGACAAAAAACAAACACAAAACCCTAATCGCCATGAACATCATTTTAAGCATTTAATGTAGAACAGTAGAAAGGTTCTAGCAGTAATAGTTATGCAATATGAATAATTTTATGGATCTTGTGACACAAATTGTTGCATTTCATGTTCAACATAATGTGGAACCAAATACCAATTTACTAATAATTCAAATTTAGAATTAAAAATATGAAATAAGTATCCGTTCTACTTCTGATTGACAAATCCAAGGAATACAATATCAAAAATCATCAATGACAACTATAGTATTACAATTTTGCAAATTGAAATTGTAATATGACTAAAGAACTATAGTATAATTATAAATACCTATAAACTGACTGCTAATTCACTTCAGTGACTCAGTTCGATTGTCTGAGGCTTCTATATCCCAATCCCTTCACCACCCTGAGGAGTCTCACCCATGTCTGACTGTTACATCTTGAGTCTTGACCTCTCACTACGAATTAAAAGTTAAAACTAATACTAACAAGTATGAAGAAATGATTACTCACCTTTATGCCTTCTCAATTCTCTGAATCAGGAATCAGGAAAGAATGCCTGGGCCTATGTTGCAGGATTGTAACTCTGGCCCTCTGCCCTACAATGAACTTTGACTTTCCAAGTCAATTTGCAGAATGCGAATCGATACTCGAGAGATCCCAATTTACTAATTAGACATGAACAAATTGTAAGAAAGAGTGTAAGAAATAGTGTATTTATAGCAATCCATGACTGCATTTTTGGCGAATTGCATGGGGCCCAGGCATCGCAATTGCCAATAAACATTTAATTTGCCATTGGCGAATTAGGTCCTAGGTATGTGGTTGTTTTACTATTGCTGGCGAATAGCGGAGGGGATCTAATACCCACATTCGAGTGATTCCAGGTGAATATTACGGGCATGCACGTCGATGGTGTGTGGTCAATGGCAAAACCAGATTACAAATATTTGCATTGTTCTTCAAAATTTTGGGCGATTTGACCATGATTGTGCCCCTCACTATTTTCCTGAAATTCACCAATTGGCGAAGATTCACCACTAAAAAAGTCTCTGGTCATATGGTGTCCTAAGTGGTCATTAGGTGTCTTAAGGGGTCATAACACACCATATGACCCATTAAGACACAATATGATCCCTAGCAACACCTAAGGGGTCATATGGTGTCCAATGACCCTATAGGACACCATACGACCCATAACGACACCATATTGTGTCCTAAGGGCTCATATGGTGTCCTAAGGGGTCATAGGACACCATATGACCCCTTACGATACCATACAACCCATAACGACACCATATTGTGTGCTAAGGGGTCATATGGTGTCCTAAGGGGTCATAAGACACAATATGACCCCTTAGGACACCATGTGACCCCTTAGAAAACCATATAGTGTCATTATGGATCATATGGTGTCCTAAGGGGTCATATGGTGTCCTAATGGGTCATGTAGTGTGCTATGACCCCTATGGATACCATATAACCCCTTACGTGTCGTTAGGGTTCATATTGTGTCCTAAGGGGTCATCACGTGTCCTATGACCCCTTAGGACACCATATGGTGTCATTATGGGTCGTATGGTGTCCTAAGTGGTCGTTAGGTGTCTTATGATCCCTTAGGACACCATATGACCCCTGAGGATACCATATGACCCATAGTCACAACATAAGGTGTTCTAAGGGTCATATTGTGTCTTAAGGGGTCATAACACACCATATGACTCGTTAAGACACAAAATGATCCCTAACGACATCCAAGGGGTCATATGGTGTTCTATGACCCCATAGGACACCATATGACCCCCTAGGACACCATACGACCCATAACAACACCATATTATGTTATAAGCAGTCATATGGTGTCCTAAGGGGTCATAGGACACCAAATGACCCCTTAGGACACTATGTGACCCCTTAGAACACCATATAGTGTCGTTATGGGTCATATGGTGTCCTAAGGGGTCATATGGTGTCCTAGCAGGTCATATAGTGTCCTATGACCCCTTAGGACACCATATAACCCCTTTTGTGCCATTAGGGTTCACATTGTGTCCTAAGGGATCATATGGTATCCTATGACCCCTTAGGACACTATATGACCCCTTAGGACACCATATGGTGTCCTAAGTGGTCATTAGGTGTCTTAAGGGGTCATAACACATCATATGATCTGTTAAGTCACAATATGATCCCTAACAACACCTAAGGGGTCAGATGGTGTCCTATGACACCATATGACACCTTATGACCCCTTAGGACACCATACAAGCCATAACGACACTATATTGTGTCCTATGGGGTAATATGGTTTCTTAAGGGGTCATAGGACACCATATGACCCCTTACAACACCATACAACCCATAATGACACCATATTGTATCCTAAGGGGTCATATGGTGTCCTAAGGGGTCGTAGGATAGAATATGACCCCTTAGGACACCATGTGACCCCTTAGAACACCATATAGTGTCGTTATGGGTCATATGGTGTCCTAAGGGGTCATATGGTGTCCTAAGGGGTTGAATATAGTGTCCTATGACCCCTTAGGATACCATATAACCCCTTACATTTTGTTAGGGTTCACATTGTGTCCTAAGGGGTCATCGCGTGTCCTATGACCCCTTAAGACACTATATGACCCCTTACGACACCATATGGTGTCGTTATGGGTCGTATGGTGTCCTAAGAGGTCATTAGGTGTCTTATGGTCCCTTAGGACACCATATGACCCCTTAGGACACCATATGACCCTTAATCACAACATAAGGTGTCCTAAGGGCTCATATTGTGTCTTAAGGGGTCATAAAACACCATATGAGCCGTTAAGACACAATATGATCCCTAACGACACCTAAGGGGTCATATGGTATCCTATGACCCCATAGGACACCATATGACCCCTTCAGACACCATACAACCCATAACAACACCCCTTAGGACACCAGATGACCCCTTAGGACACCATGTGATCCCTTAGAACACCATATAGTGTCGTTATGGGTCATATGGTGTCCTAAGGGGTCATATAGTGTCCTATGATCCCTTATGACACCATATAACCCCTTACATGTCATTAGGGTTCACATTCTACCCTAAGGGGTCATATGGTGTCCTATGACCCCTTAGGACACTATATAACCCCTTAGGACACCATATGGTGTCATTATGGGTCGTATGGTGTCCTAAGGGGTCATTAGATGTCTTAAGGGGTCATAACACACCATATGACCTGTTAAGACACAATATGTTTCCTAACGACACCTAAGGGGTCATATGGTGTCCTATGACCCCATTGGACACCATATGACCCCTTATGACACCATACGACCCATAACAACCTCATATAGTTTAGCATATTGGGTTATAGGGTCTGTGGTTATTGTATAGGGTCGAGGATTTAGCATATCTGGTCATATGATCTAGGATATTTGTATTAGGTTTGAAATGGTTTAATTTTTATGGTTGTGGCTATCAAATTATAGGGTATAGAGTATAAATTTATCAAAGGTTAAAAAATTTCAATGGAAGTCATTTGGCTAGCGGCGCCATATTTGGCGCTAACCAAATGAGTTGCGCTAAAAAATGGTTATATGGGACATTTATGCAAGGTTATACATTCCATCAGCTCTCCACCACCTTTTTTTTCATTTGGCAATGTCAAAGAGGAAGGACAATTTTTTTTATCAAATTTGAATAATTGAGGTAATATTTTCTTGTTTTTAGAATTCAAATACTTATTAAGTGTTATTTTGTTTAAATGTTAGAATAAAAGTGTGAGTCAAAATTGATTATAATCCTATTAGATTTACATTAGATTTAATAATGCATTTGAATGAAGTTGCATAAGAAAATTATTTGTTTAGTGGTTTAAAACAAAATTTGCAATTTCATACATCCTTTTTAAGATCTTATGAAATAATTTAAAAAAGGAATACATGAAATAATTTAAATTTCATATATCCATTTTAACATATGCATAATTAGGATAGTCATAGATGCATGAGGATTGTCCTAACATAATTAGGACAGTCATAGATCCATTAGGACTGCCCCTTACGCCTCTTGAAATCTCTTTATGAATTCACTTTATTCTCTTTTATGTGCATGTACAGGTAGAAATCATCATCATGCCGAGGAAATGACCAAAAAATGTAACATCGGAAGAGCGTGAAGCTAAGAATGCAAAAAAAAGAGAAGGAATGAAGCAAATTCGTGAAGAAAGGAAATTGAATACCATAGAATAAGAGGTGCCAATTGAAGAGGTGTCAATTGAAGAGGAACATGAAATATCCATCCAATCTAAGAGAGAGACAAAATTGGGCACACAAAGGCAATGGATGCAAAACCTTCATGCAATGAGAGAATTGAATCTCGAGGTTGAGAGCATGTCTACCACAATTCAAGTTGAAGGCACCCCATCTCTTACATCTCAAGTTGAAGGCATACCATCTCTTATTGGCACACCGTTGGTGTCTACAACATCTCATATTGAATTCACTCCCTCTATGACATTTGATGTTGCAAGTACTTCATGACTGACATCAAGTATTGGAGCTACACCACCTCAATTTCAAGGTGTAAAGCGGAAAAATCGAACCCTAGTTGCTCTCCCCTCTTCCAACTCCAAGGAGAGAGAAGGGAGGTCAATAGGATTGATGGTTTTCACTTGGGGGAGACTTTACATTCAAAAGAGGGGTTGAAACCCACAAGATCCAATCCCACACAATGCAAGATTGGATTCTAAATGAGTTTCAAGGGTTAAGACAACAAGGCTACCCTCTTTTGTAAAGAATGTAGATAGAAGAATTAAGCTAGGAATGCATGAAAAGTGAGAAAGATTCACTTATAAACAGAGATAGGAATATAGGATGAAGCTGCGGACCTGGAATTAGCAGTAAAATGTCGAGACGGCACTGTCTTGCAAATATGAGCGAAAGTTGAGCGGACGATGGCGCCCGGAGTGCACATGGTCCTCCGAAAAATCCGTGAAACGAAGGGGGATCTGTTCATCTCTGCACAAGGATTCCAGATCTTCAATTTCAGCTGCGTACCTGCAACCTACACACAGAAAAGCAAAGACGATTGGGGGGTTAGGGATTAGGGGTTTTCCCTTAGGTCAAACCCCGGTTTTGGAATTAACCAAGAAATGAGAATGCTTTAAATGTAAATGATTGTAATGTAAAACAAGTACTAGTACCTTGTTGTAAGAATGTTTGTATTCTTACATGCGAAGGTGTAAATGTTGTTGTATGTTGTATGTTGTAAGTGATCTCCTCTTCAATGGTTGAATCCTTGTCTTGAATGCAACACTTAGCCTTGAATGGAGACTTAGAATGATCAATTGCTTGAAGGAATGCTTGAATGCTTGAATGTTTGAGTATCGTTTCCACGCCTTTTTCCTCATACCAAAATGGGAGAGGAAATGTAGTTTATATACTTGTCAATTAGGGTTGATAGATTGATTTTCCTAACCTTAGGCTGACCAGGAAAGATTGTTTTCCAATTTGCAAACAAAAGGACCTGAAGCCCCAAAAGAGACTGGGCCCAAAATAGGGCCAGGGACCAGGGCGCTGGGCGCCATGGTCCTGGGGGACCAGGGCGCTGGGCGCCCTAGTCCTGAAGGACCAGGGCGTTGGGCGCCATGGTCCCACCTCCAGGGACAACAGGGTGCAAGGAGGATCAGGCCAGGGTGCTGGAAAAATGCAGTTTTTGATGTCGTGGACAAGTTTCGGGGTCTCCATTCAGGTTCCATGTTGCATCGCCATCGTGAAGACCCAAATATAGTCAAAATTGCAAGTGTCGCAATTTTAGGATGCTACATTTAGCCCCCACTTTAGTGGGAGTATAAGCGTATGCTCATACTTCCGGTAAAGTACAAGGAAACAACATTGAAAGACTTTCACCATGTCAAGGAGGCAAGATACACCAAGCCCCCAGTGGACTAAGGATCTTACGACTTCGATTGACAAAGTAAAAGGGAAGATCACGAGGGAGAACCATGACTGTCAGTAGTAAGGTTCCCTCACTATGAGTCATGCAAGAGAAATACCAAAAATTTTCAAGGCAAAGCTAAGTTCGCCAAGAAATTTTCAAGTATCTTGAAGAGATAGATGGGGTGTATGCCCCCCTACATTAAAGCGATCGCACATGCCTCAACGGGGGTGATTGCTTTAAGGTAGTGATACACATAAGAAATGAGAAGGGAAAGGAGCACGTTATCACAAAGATTTAGCCCCCAAGTGTGAGATAAACCCAAGGATAATAGACACAAAGCACGAGGTGACTTCGCTTTCCTCGGGGTCAGTATGCTGTATGATAATTCATGTATATCATATGTATGTATGCATAATTGTTCTTCATTCCCCAATCAAGGAAGGTCACCTAGAAGAAGGGAACACATGTGTCTTTTGAGTCAACATGAGAGAGACCAAAAGAGATCTCAATGCTTTGCATCGTCCTCAAGTAGACAACACTAAGGACAACAAATAGAAGAATGAGAATAACACATAGAAGAAGTAACGAAAGAGAGGAGGAGAGAATCTGCTATGCTAATGAAACTAGTCTAGCATGTCATCTACCCCCCGATCTTGCTGATCAATATTTCGGGAAGGCAGGGAACATGCTAGAGGAGGAAAATCCAACACAGCAGATGGAGCTATCACAAGATCCAAACAAGGGCTATGTTCATGTTCCAAGCCATGTTGTTCTTGTCTAGGAGCTAGGATAAGTGCTTTAGAAAATTCATTAGATAGATGGTTATCAACATCAACAAGTTCATATTCACTATCAGAAGCAAGAGAAGTAACATTTTCATCATGAATACCATTTTCATCTATATCATCAAGATTTATAAAAATAGGATCTTTAACTCGCACAGGATCAAGACCATCATGCATCTTATGTTTAGGAGATTTTGGCTCAATTTCCGGCTGAGGAGAAAATGGAATAATGCTTGTTGAAGGTGTTTTTGGAGATTGCAAAGTTTGAGAAGCAGCTGCTTGAGCTCTAAGACGACGCTTTCATCGGCATTCACGTGCAGAACGATTTCGTCTAGTCTTAGTAGGAAGTGGAGAAGATTGAGGAGGAGGGATGTTCTCATCCTTATCACTTGGGTGTTTAGGTTGTGGTCTCTTAGGCTGGATAATAGGAGAAGAGGAAGGTCTCTTCTCTCTGTAAAAGGACGGAGGAGAAACTGCTCCATATAAAGGAGGAATATTTGGTTTAGGAAGGAGACCAAGTCCATCATGATGAGGAGGTATAGGTCTACTTTTAGAAAGTTTATTCGGCATAGACATAGTCACATCCATAGGAATGGGTTGGGAATCTTCTTGAGGAAAGACATTAGTTTTATCTTTCAAAGGAAGGACTTCCTTCTCAAGAACGGTAGGAATATCAAGTTTGGGTGTTCTAGGTTCACTTAGAGATAGGATCATATCTGTTTTCCACTTTTGATAAGATTTGAAAAGTTGATCACTTCGCGGAGGAAGAGATTGGAATTGTTTAGGCCAAAAATAATCAATAGGAACGCTAGAAGTTCTTTCAGCTGGTTTAAAGAGACTATGATTGATAGTAACAAGTTCACCATTATGGGGGAATTTCAAACATTTGTGAATAGGAGAAGCAATAGCTTTCATGGAAGATAGCCAAGGATAGCCAAGCTTCACACGAAATTGTTCAGATGAAGGAATAATAGCAAAGTTTACATCAAGGGATTTGTTACGGACCTCAATAGGTAATGTAATAGAACCAATTGCAGGAGAAGAAAATGCATGAAATAATTTCACAATCACATCTGTTTTGTCATAGATCACTTGATTCAATTGCAAAGTAAAAAGAAATTCTTCAGTAATAACATTAACCATGCACGAAGGATCAATAAGCACTCCACAGCAAGGTATATTCTTGACTTTTGCAACTATGTATAAAGGACCATCAGGTACCCTAATAGTTTCACTAGAATCAAATGTGATGGAAGGTTCTTTAGGGTTTTCTTGCCGCTCTACAAAGTTAATCACATTCGGAGCCATAGACACAAGACCATCAGATGAGAAAGAGGAATCATTAGTCTCAATCACATTAGAGGTATGAGAAGGTAATGGATTAGTAAAAATCTTAAGATTTTGGTTAGGGGGAGCTACAGATGTGTTGCCTTTATCATTCACTCCTGAAACAGAGATAGTATTATTATCAATCAAATCTTGAATTTTACCTTTTAAAGCAAAACATTTTTCAGTATCATGCCCAGGTTGACGATGAAATTGACAAAAAGATTTGTTATCAAAATAGGGTGAATTAATCTTTGTAGGATCAATTTGCTTTATAGGAGGGAGAGTAAGCACATTTTGTTCCAATAACTTATTCATAATACTATGCAATGATTCATTCAAAGGAGTAAACTTTCTTTCTTTCTTGAAAAACTTAGAAATAGGAGGCACACCTGATGCTGCATTCACATTGTTGTTGATGATGTTTTCATTGAATTTGATGGACTCTCTGTTCGGTTTAAACTTCCCAAATGGTTGTTGACTACTATCACCCTTATCACTCAGAGCCATAGGATTTGCTTGTTCCATTTGACTCACAGTCAGTTGATAATTGTGAAGAGTTGCACACAACTATTGGAAAGAAGTAAACTCAGAAAACAGAAGTTTATCTCTAATGTCTTTTTGTAAATTAGAAATAAAGATTCTTTGAATATCATTGTCAGGCACTGGAAAAGAAATTTGAGCATACAAATGCTTATATCTACCAATGAAATCAGTCACTTTTTCTTTAACACCTTGTTTACAATGCATTAAATCAATCAAAGTAACTTTAGGACTTATATTGTTTTGAAATTGTTGAATGAAAGCATTTGCAAGTTGTTCGAAAGAAGTAATAGAATAAGAGGGCAACGAGCAATACCATTGTAGGGCTTTATCTTTTAATGTCCTAGTAAACAGTTTTGCAAGCAACCTTTGGTCATAAGCAAAATCAGTACATATTGTTTGAAAAGTCTTAACATGTGTTAGAGGATCACCTTTACCATTATAAAGCTCCAAATGCAGGATTTCAACATGTTTAGGAGGGATAGCTCGAACAATGTCAAGAGAAAGTGGGCTCGCAACATCAAATGTGGGCACACTAAACTTAGATTGATTCATAGAAGCAATTTGTTGCTGTAAAGAAGAGACAGTTTGTGCAAGATTGTTAATGGTCGCTTCAGTCGAAGAATTCATATTAGACGTGTTAGATTGTGATGGAGGTATGATGTTATTGAAAGAAGGTATTGATTGAGAGTAAGGTGGCGGGACACTATGATAGTTAGTCATAGGAGATGATTGGAAAGGAGGACCACTATAAGGAGGAATGGAGTGGTTGAATGAATTGCCCCCTTGCGTCACGTTCATTTGTGAAGATGTAATAGGGACACTTATTGAAGGAATGAATGAAGAAGTCGGATTGAATGAAGGAAGAGAGTTTATTGAAGAGGAAGGATTGCCCCCATGACTAGTGATCATAGGCGGAATGTCTTGTATAGAAGTAGCCATTATGTTTGATGTAAAGGTAGGTATGCTAGCAGTAGAAGTTGTCAAAGGAATAGAATGATTAACTTGAGTAGGAGGTTGTGTATAACCTAAAGTTTCAGCACAACTCTTCATAGGCATCACATTCGAATCCACAATGTGTGCAATACCACGCAAAATATCAATTCCATTCTTATCACTTTGAACCATACGTTTTAGACCCTCAATTAATGAAAGAGCTTGACTATCGGGATACTCTTGATACATCCATTGCTGAAAATCACCAAATTGGTTATCCAATTTCAAAAGTTGTTCTACAAAAACCTCAGGGAGAGCTTCTTCATCATTAAGAGGATTAGAGGAATTACCCATGTCCTCATTAAAAAGGCTATTCAAATTAGGTTCCATCTCCTCAATAATTAAACCTCGGAAAGACTTAATTCTAAGGCTTCGTCTAACGGGAATAGTGTAAGTAGGGCTTATTGTTGTAAAACTCATGTACTAGAGAGAGAGAGAAGATTTTGAATTTAGAGGTAGCAAATTTCAGTAAAACCAGCCAATCTCCTAGATCTAAGCTGTTAAATGCAATCACGACAATCTCCCGAAATTTTAGAAAAAATGTTAGGGATCGTGGCGCTCGGAGTGCACACGGTCCTCGCAACTTTTTTCGAAATTTTTAGGGATGAAAGTTATGATGATTTTAAAGCTAATCTGAAAAAATTGAGTGATTTTACGATCTGTAGATAGGCCAAATTAAAGTTGCAATCTCAAAATTGAACCCTACCAAGATTGTTGGAAAATGCAAAATTTGAATTTTGAAAAAGAGAGGGAAACTGAAATTTTGAATTTTATGATTTTAAAGGGAATACCAAAAGCAATGCAAGTTTTGAAATTTAAAAGTTGACTCAATTTCACGCAAAATTTAGTTTTGAAAGCAGAAATCAAAGTTGTTGTAATTAAACACTTAATTTCAAAAGTCACAAACTGCAAAAATTTGAATAAAGCACTGAAATTTTGAATGAATGCCAACACACTTTTCAGATTTAGGATAGTAAGAAGCACAATTTTGACATGAATTTTAGTTTCAACAATTTTTGAATGATTAGAAGCCTTAATCCAAGCAATCCCTAGACCAACTTTGACTTTAATTTTGAAAGTGTTGTAATTGATAAAATCAGCCAAAATTCTGGATTTTAGCAGAAAAATACAATAAGATCTAACTCCCGAAATTTCGAAAAAAAATGTCGGGGACGATGGCGCCCGGAGTGCACACGGTCCTTGCAACTTTTTTCCAAATTTTCAGGGATGAAAGATATTATGATTTTGTTGCGGAATCCAAAATTACAACCGATTTGGAGATGTTTTGATCAGTGAAATTGTCAGTCAAAGGTTGAATCAAGAGGGTTTTAAAAAAATTAGGGTTTTGACAATTAACCACTTAATTTTCAGAATTAAAGCACAGATATGAATTGATAATTTGCAATAGAAGGGTAGATCTGAAACAAGCATTAACAATTAAATATTTCGCAAGCTCAATTACTAAAAATAAATTTTAGGGTTTTTATGCGATTAACCTCTAAAACTTTGCAAAAGATCAAACATGGAAATGCAATTAAGGAATCCAATTTTTAGATATAACCATGAATAATCAGAAAGGATGTTCACGTCGGGTTCACCAAAATGTAAAGCGGAAAAATTGAACCCTAGTTGCTCTCCCCTCTTCCAACTCCAAGGAGAGAGAAGGGAGGTCACTAGGATTGACAGTTTTCACTTGGGGGAGACTTTACATTCAAAAGAGGGGTTGAAACCCACAAGATCCAATCCCACACAATGCAAGATTGGATTCTAAATGAGTTTCAAGGGTTAAGACAGCAAGGCTACCCTCTTTTGTAAAGAATGTAGATAGAAGAATTAAGCTAGGAATGCATGAAAAGTGAGAAAGATTCACTTATAAACAGAGATAGGAATATAGGATGAAGCTGCGGACCTGGAATTAGCAGTAAAATGTCAAGACGACGCTGTCCTGCAAATTTGAACAAAAGTTGACGGGACGATGGTGCCTGGAGTGCACACGGTCCTCCGAAAAATCCGCGAAACGAAGGGGGATCTGTTTGTCTCTGCACAAGGATTCCAGATCTTCAATTTCAGCCGCGTACCTGCAACCTACACACAGAAAAGCGAAGACAATTGGGGGGTTAGGGATTAGGGGTTTGCCCTTAGGTCAAACCCCGGTTTTGGAATTAACCAAGAAATGAGAATGCTGTAAATGTAAATGATTGTAATGTAAAACAAGTACTAGTACCTTGTTGTAAGAATGTTTGTATTCTTACATGCGAAGGTGTAAATGTTGTTGTATGTTGTATGTTGTAAGTGATCTCCTCTTCAATGGTTGAATCCTTGTCTTGAATGCAACACTTAGCCTTGAATGGAGACTTAGAATGATCAATTGCTTGAAGGAATGCTTGAATGCTTGAATGCTTGAATGTTTGAGTATTGTTTCCATGCCTTTTTCCTCATACCAAAATGGGAGAGGAAATGTAGTTTATATACTTGTCAATTAGGGTTGATAGATTGATTTTCCCGACCTTAGGCCGACCAGGAAAGATTGTTTTCCAATTTGCAAACAAAAGGACCCGAAGCCCCAAAAGAGACTGGGCCCAAAATAGGGCCAGGGACTAGGGCGCTGGGCGCCATGGTCCTGGGGGACCAGGGCGCTGGGCGCCCTAGTCCTGAAGGACCAGGGCGCTGGGCGCCATGGTCCCACCTCCAGGGACAACAAGGTGCAAGGAGGATCAAGCCAGGGTGTTGGAAAAATGCAGTTTTTGATGTCGTGGACAAGTTTCGGGGTCTCCATTCAGGTTCCATGTTGCATCGCCATCGTGAAGACCCAAATGCAGTCGAAATTGCAAGTGTCACAATTTTAGGACGCTACACAAGGTATGTCATCATTTTCATCTCTCGTTGAAGGTATGCCACCTATCCCTAATGTTGTTGACATTCCTAATCTTGAGGTAAGTCAAAGTTTGAGAACACCTCCTAGAGTTTTGCATAGAAATCCTAAGTATTTGATTGATATTGATGCTAATGTTTTGAAACCAATGGTTGACAAGATTTCAAAGCGTACTTGTCAAAGACATGCTAACCGGATATGGAAAATATTTTTTGAGCCTTTAAATGAGACAGAAAGATGTCAACTATTTGTTGAAATGATGAGAAATCTGAAATTTATGCCCATAATGAAGATTCTTGGGCTAAGAACATCGATTGAATCAAGTGACAAATATATTGTGAAGAATCTGATGAATGCATATGATACTATTGGTTCTAACTCACACACAAAAGATAGTAATGCCACATGACAAGCCATTACATCAACAATTGTAAGCACTCAAACTAAGAAAACTCACCTCCTTAGAAAGACAAGTAAACAATTGAATATAAGTAGACAAACTCTAATGAGATCTATGGGAAGGCGACAAAGAGCAGAGGATCCATATAACAATGAGTTATGGGCATTTTCGGATAGATTACCATGGAAAGATAAAGCAATTGTTGAAGCCTTGAGATCCCTAATTGAATATTTTTAGAAGAATAACACAAGGGTCTCTCCAAATCAAAGAGATGTTGTAAGAAGGAGGATTGGTAGTAAAATCCATGATCCACATCCGAAACATTTTTTTGATATGACTCAAACACAATTTTTTGCCAAGTTTCAACGTATGTATCCTCAAATTAAAATTAGTCAAAGATTCTTTTAAATGGTAAAGCCTTTTTATGTCAAAATAAATCACATATGCACAACTTGTTGTTGTAGAGTACATATTGAATTTTCTAACCATTATGATGTTTAGCAACACATATCTATAGATTTGCATGCTAACAATGTTTTGCAGGAATGCAACATAAATGGTCCACCGACATCTTCAAGGGAATTCATATCCAACATCTTATGTGAAGGAGTAGATGGTCAAGTATATTACAATAAGTGTTGCTTGGATGGCACATGTGTTGATTATGGTGGATTGCAATGTTTACAAATTTGTCAACATATAGATATTGGACAAGAAATTGGTAATGAATTAGTAGAATTTGGAAAATATAAGATAGTGGCCTACATTCTAAAAGATGGAAAAGCAGCAAAAAGGTGTGAATTGGTTAGTGAGAAGATTCCAGTGTATCAGTTTATGAGAATATAGTGTACGAGTATGAAAGGCATAACCATCAAGCTCGTTGGTTGGACTCACAATTTAAGTTATGCAAGGACACATTTCCACTTCATACAATCGTTTCAATTATTGACTTTGTAGAGAACTACACACTACAACTGCATAATGAGGTACAATCACAATATTACAACTCCACACAATTTGCTATATTTGTGCATATAGAATTCATTCATGCACATGATAGTATGGAAGAGGATAGGAAGATATTGAGGGAGTATCATTTTTACATCAGCGATGATCGCTCACACTCTACAGAGTTTGTGCAAGGTTGTTTTCAGATATTCTATGATGATTTGGCTAGTCGAGGCATATCATTTCGTCAACATATCATATGGTCAGATAATTGTGCATCGCAATTTAAGAACTCTCATATGTTTTATTGGTTGAGTAGGATGCATAAGTTGATTGCTATTCAACATATGTGGAATTTCTCTGAGGCTGGGCATGGAAAATGGGAGCATGATGGTGCATGAGCATGTATTAAAAGAGCTTTAGCACAAGAAGAGTTAAAGTACAAAGGGAATGCAAACTTGAAAGATAAAAAATCAATTGTTCAGTGGTGCAATGGTACAATTGATCTAGGTAATCAAGGTAAGTCTTCAGTTCACAGATTGTTTTGGTTGATAGATGATACTAACATTGCAAAATTAGAAGATTGTTGTACATTGACAGGATCGAGTGAGCTACACTCTTTCAAAGGCTCTAATGCAGGTTTGTGGACTATCCATACGCAATGGATGGCATGTTATTGTTCTTCATGTAGATATGGTGCCTATAATGAGTGTGAGTCAAAGGAGTGGGTGGATGGATGGTGTATGAGGCCTCTAATCCCACTTGAGACATATCGACCTCCGAGTGCACTATAACTAACACAGATGGAAGCATCAGTTGACTTTGACTATGTGTCAAATTTAGTCCAACCAGGTAAATTATCCACATACAATTTTTTCTACTTTAATATTTTACCTTAGTTGTTTGCTAAATTCTTCTCACTTTATCATTGCAAGGCATGTTTATGCAGTTATTGCAATTGAAGACAATGAAGAAGGAATAAACTTTTACTTGTGTCGTTGTGTGGACGCAAAAAATAAATTGGATGACCTTGTGGTATATGGAGAAAATATTGAGTACACCACGGGATCAGTAGTTATTACTGGTACATGGCTTAGAAGGTACCTAGTGAAGAAGTCTAACTTGTGGTTGTTTGAGGACTTCGAGACACATAGGAATATTCTTCATTATTCTAATCTTGTTGTAGCTTCAAATGTTCATTTGATCAGATATGGGGGTAGACCACTAAACAAGAACCTATGCAAGGTTCGTGAGTCTGACCATGAGGCCATACTAGACACGATAAAGAGTAGAGCAGATCCAGATGGTTCATTGGATTAAATGTAAATGTAAAAAATTGTAATATCAATCTTATTTGGATATATGTACATGACTTGTATTTTTGACTACTTGACGCATTGTAATATAAAAAATTGTGTTTTTGTCTTGTTTTGTGTGATTTTATGTAAATAATGTCATTTTGGACCATTAGAGATCATATGGGATCATTTCGTGAAGTTTTAGGCTAATATGGTAAAAGATGTAAAAAATTGCTCATTTGTTGTCAATCACTCAAAGTGTGAAAAATTGTCAAAATTAGGCATCATTTTCTCGATGTCAGTGACATGTAAGAATGATTCATCTGATCCTATGGGATCATGTTATGGCACTATAAAAAATATGTTGGCATTATAAAAAGCAAGGAGAGATTGTTGGCATTTCAATAAGGATATTGAGAAGGTTGTTGATGATTATGGATATAACTGATTAAGGATGTTTTATTGTCTTAATATTATTATTTTGTCATTGATGTTAAGAAATTGATTTTCTGATTCAATATGATGTTGCCATATCTTGAGAAGTATGATTTGATGAGTATAAAGATGTCGGTAAAAGACACAGAAAGGATATGATGAATAAGGGGAGAAATAAGTTATTCAATAGGCAACTATTACCGAGTTAGGCAACGATAAGATCATGATGTTTAGATTGTTTTGATATCATACATATGTTATTGATTGTAAGGTTAATACTATACTATGTTACCGAGCAAAGAACCTAGTCGGTAAACCCTAAGGAACCTAGTCGGTAAACCCTAAGGTTATCGCTATCAGTTAATGAAGGCAGAATGTCTACCGAGTGAAGTTTAGTATTTACTGAGTTGCAACTGAGTAATAACAGAATGCATTAAATGATTACATCCATTATTTAATCAAGGAAGCTGATGAGCTGGCTATGATTAAATGATTGGTATGCCATGAATGAAATTTGTTAAAGAATCTATGGCAAAGGAAAATTAGCAGGAAGATCTACAGCTCAGATTGAACCGCAATATCCTAGCATAAGTTCCAAGAAATGTATGCAAGTTCCAAGGCGGGGTAAAATGTTTTCAGATCAAAGGATACATTGAACCTGGTCAAAGTTTGAAGATCTGATGGCTATGATTGATCATGGGAAATGTGATCAAGGAGATTAAGTGGTTAGCTATTGTTTATAAATAAGGAACTGTTGATAAACAATGTATGCGGGCAAGTGTATGCACAGGGATGCTACATAGTGATTACCAAGCACTGAAGCTTGAAGACCTATTTTGAATAACAGAGTATAGAGCCCAATAGATGGACAATATTAGTTCTATGTCTATATTGTATTGAGAAAATAAGAATCTTCTTTAGCATTTTAGATGTGAAGTTGCAGATAGATTTTTATTATTGTTATTTAGTGAAGTGACAAAAAATCTCTTAACTGAGTGGACTTAACAGTCTTATTTGTAAAACCCTCTAGCAAGGTGACATTCTAATTGAGTGTTTGAAATCCTTTAACAAGGTCACTTCTAACAAGGTGAAGATCCTAACAGATCTGAGGGAAATCCCTTAACCGGGTCACATCTAGCAATGTGTTTGTAATCTTTAACAGGATTTGCTTTTAACCGAGCATACTCTAGAAGAGTATATTTCTTAGTGGGTCTAAAATCCCACAGTGGTTTTTCCCTATTTGGGTTCCCATGTTAAATCTGGTGTTATGAGTATTATGATGTTTATATGCTTTTGATTTTGCATGATTAGCAGTTTTGGTTATATTATTGAAGCATATGTTACCAAGGTTGAATCTGATGTTTTTATGGAAGATTAAGTTTGTATGATTCACCCCCCTCTCTCATCTTATTAGCTTGGCATCTGTACTTATCTTTAAGTATCAGAACCATCAAAATGCTCTCTTAGTTTAGGTAGACTAGGATCCAATTGCTCATGGAGACACTTTCTCGGTTGCGAAAAAGCGTCAGATGGGTTCAATGAAAAGTTGCACAATGCCCCATCTTTCAATCCGCTCATCGCGACACCAAACTGTCAGCTCGTATGTGTTAGGGTGGCTGGGTTTACACTAGGAATTCCTTCTTTTAGCTCTCCAACTCATCTGATCATTGCGGGCCACACCCTAGCAACGAAATCGCCTAAGTGCTCAAGTTGCTCAAAGTTGTCAATATTAGGCATCACGTTTCTCGGTGCCCATTAATCATAAGAACAAAAAATATGATCCTACGGGGTCATGTTATGGCACTCTAAAAAATCCTCTATCAGTTTTGGTAGACTCAGATCCAGTTGCTCGTGGCGACACTTTCTCGGTTGTGACAAAAAGCGTTAGATGAGTTCAATGAAAAGTTGCACAATGCCCCATCTTTCAATCCGCTCGTCATGACACTGAATTGTCAACTCGTACGCATCAGGGTGGCTAGGTTTATAGTAGGAATTCCTTTTTTTTTCCCTCCAACTCGCCCGATTGTTGCGGGCCACACCCTGACAACGAAATTGCCTAAGTGATCAAGTTGCTCAAAGTTGTCAATATTCGGCATTGCGTTTCTTGATGCCCGTTAATCGTAAGAATGAGCCATCTAATCCTACGGGGTCATGTTATGGCACTCTAAAAAATCCTCTCTTAGTTTCGGTAGACTCAGATCTAGTTGCTCGTGGTGATGCTTTCTCGGTTGCGACAAAAAGCATCAGATGAGTTCAATAAAAAGTTGCACAATGCCCCATCTTTCAATCCGCTTGTCGCGACACCAAACCGTCAGCTCGTATGTGTCAGGGTGGCTAGGTTTACGCTAGGAATGCCTTCTTTTTTCTCTCCAACTCACTCAATCATTGCGGGCCACATCGTGGCAGCAAAATCGCCTAAGTGCTCAAGTTGCTCAAAGTTGTCAATATTCAACATCACGTTTCTCGGCACCCGTTAATCATAAGAATGAGTCATTTGATTCTATGAGGTAATGTTATGGCACTCTAAAAAATCCTCACTTGGTTTTGGTAGACTTGGAACCAGTTGCTCATGGCGACGCTTTCTCGGTTGCCACAAAAAGCGTCAGATGAGTTCAATGAAAAGTTGCACAATGCCCCATCTTTCAATCCGCTCGTCGTGACACTGAACCATTAGCTTGTATGCATCGAGGTGCCCGGGTTTATGATAGGAATGCCTTCTTTTTTATCTCCAACTCGCCTGATCGTTGTGGGCCACACCCTGGCAGCGAAATCGCCTAAGTGCTCAAGTTGCTCAAAGTTGTCAATATTCAACATCGTGTTTCTCGGCACTTGTTAATCATAAGAATGAACCATCTAATCCTGCGAGGTCATGTTATGGCACTCTAAAAAATCCTCTCTCAGTTTTGGTAGACTCAGATCCAGTTGCTCGTGGTGATGCTTTCTCGGTTGCGACAAAAAGCATCAGATGAGTTCAATGAAAAGTTAGACAATGCCCCATATTTCAATCTGATCATCGTGACACCGAACCGTCATCTCGTACATGTCAGGGTGGCCGGGTATATATTAGGAATTCCTTCTTTTTTCTCTCCAACTCGCCTGATTGTTGCGGGCCACATCCTAGCAGTGAAATCGCCTAAGTGCTCAAGTTGCTCAAAGTTGTCAATATTCGGCATCACGTTTCTTGGTGCTTGTTAATCATAAGAACTACCTGTCGATCTTGCAAGGTTGTGTTATGGCACTCTAAAAAAGCCTCTCTTAGTTTTGGTAGACTCGGATCGAGTTGCTCATGGTGATGCTTTCTCAGTTGCACCAAAAAGTGTCAGATGAGTTCAATGAAAAGTTGCACAATGCCCCATCTTTCAATCCACTCATCGCATAACCAAACCGTCAACTTGTACGCATTGGGGTGCCCTTGTTTATGCTAGGAATTCCTTCTTTTTTCATTCCAACTCACTCGATCATTGTGAGCCACACCTTGGCAATGAAATCGCCTAAGTGCTCAAGTTGCTCAAAGTTGTCAATATTTGGCATCATGTTTCTCAGCCCTCGTTAATCATAAGAATGAGATGTTTGATCCTACGGGGTCCTATTATAGCACTCTAAAAAATCCTCTCTTGGTTTCGGTAGAATTGGATCCAGTTTCTCGTGGCGACACTTTCTTGGTTGCGATAAAAAGAATGAGATGAGTTCAATGAAAAGTTATACAAGGCCCCATCTTTCAATCCGCTCGTCACGACACCGAACCATCAACTTGTATGCATCAGGTTTCCCAGGTTTACGCTATGAATGCCTTATTTTTTCTCTCCAACTCGCTCGATCGTTGCGGGCCACACCCTGACAGCAAAATCGCCTAAGTGCTTAAGTTGTTCAAAGTTGTCAATATTCGACATCTCGTTTCTCGGTGCCCGTTAATCATAAGAACTAGTTGTATGATCCTATGGGGTCCTGTTATGGCACTCTAAAAAATCCTCTCTTGGTTTTGATAGACTCAAATCTAGTTGCTCATGGTGACGCTTTCTCGGTTGCAACAAAAAGTGTCAGATGAGTGTAATGAAAAGTTGCACAATGCCCCATCTTTCAATCTGCTCATCGCGGCACCGAAGCATCAACTCATACGCATCATGGTGGCTGGATTTATGCTAGGAATGCCTTCTTTTTTCTCTCCAACTTGCCCGATCATTGCGAGCCACACACTAGCAGCTAAATCGCCTAAGTGCTCACGTTGCTCAAAGTTGTCAATATTTGGCATCGCGTTTCTTGGTGCTTGTTAATCATAAGAATGAACCGTTTGATCCTATGGGGTCATGTTATGGAACTCTAAAAAATCCTCTCTCATTTTCGGTAGACTCGGATCCAGTTGCTCGTGGCGACGCTTTCTCAGTTGCGACAAAAAGTGTCAGATGAGTTCAATGAAAATTTGCACAATGCCCCATCTTTCAATCCACTTGTCGCGGTACCGAACCGTCAGCTCGTACACATTTGGGTGACTGGGTTTATGATAGGAATGCCTTATTTTTGCTCTCCAACTCGCCTGATCGTTGTGGGCCACACCCTAGTAGCGAAATCATCTAAGTGCTCAAGTTGCTCAAAGTTGTCAATATTTGGCATCGCGTTTCTTGATGACTGTTAATCATAAGAATGAGCCATTTGATTCTACAAGGTCATGTTATGGCACTCTAAAAAAGCCTCTCTTAGTTTCGGTAGACTCAGATCTAGTTGCTTGTGGCGACGCTTTCTCGATTACAACAAAAAGCGTCAGATGAGTTCAATGAAAAGTTGCACAATGCCCCATCTTTCAATCCACTCATTGCAACACTGAACCATTAGCTCATATGCATTGGGGTGGTTGGGTTTATGGTAAGAATGCCTTCTTTTTACTCTCCAACTCGCTTGATCATTGCGGGCCACACCCTGGCAGTGAAATCACCTAAGTGCTCAAGTTGCTCAAAGTTGTCAATATTCGGCATTGCATTTCTTGGTGCCCATTAATCATAAGAATGAGCCGTTTGATTCTACAGGGTCGTATTATGGCACTCTAAAAAAGCCTCTCTCGGTTTCGGTAGACTCAGATCCAGTTGCTTGTGGTGACACTTTCTCAGTTGCGATAAAAAGCGTCAGATGAGTTCAATGAAAAGTTGCACAATGCCCCATCTTTCAATCTACTCATCGCGGCACCGAACCATCAGCTCATACACGTCGGGGTGCCTGGGTTTATGCTAGGAATGCCTTCTTTTTGCTCTACAACTTGCCTGATCGTTGTAGGCCACACCCTAGCAGTGAAATCGCTTAAGTGCATGCATTAGATGATTATAAGTTTATGGGCTATGCAAATTTTTTAGAATGGGTATTAGTACAATGGTGTCTTACATTGTCTAGTTTTTGTTCTTTCCAAGTTTCCTTTATAGTCTTATTTTGACTATAACTATTGAATTTGTGTTGATCTCCATAAGCTTGTGTCTTGGATTACAAACACATATTTAGGTTCAAAGCTTATGTAACAACAAACTTTGTGCAATTATTCATTTAATCATTTGTACTACAAATATGGATAACCATGATAAATGATTTACATTAACCAAAAAGCTAGAAATTCATGCAACATTGTATACCATTAAAACTATCAAATATATCCAATACAGACAAATAGGCTTGCCAAAAGCCATATGGACATAGAATTTCATGTATTCATAAAACAAAACACATGTTCAAAATTTCTATAAAGGCATACAACATGATATCCAATAAAGTCAAATAGGGGCTTGCCAAAAGCCATAAAGACATAGAATGTCACATATTCATAATACAAACATATGTTCAAAATTGCCATATAGGCATACAACATGGTATCCAATAAAGTCAAATAGGAGCTTGCCAAAAGCCATATGGACATAGAATGTCACATATTCATAATACAAAATGCATGTTCAAAATTGCGATATAGGCATACAACATAGGACCCTATTCTATTCATTTCCCTCTAGGGGAAGGAAACATATCATGAGATATCTTTTCCTGTCGAGGGGATGGAGATGTATATGATGTAGGTGTCTTTCGAGTACGTCCACTCGACCTCCTCTCTAGACTTTTTTGTAACTCCACCTGATACAATGAAAAAAATGATGTTAGCATATACAAAAATTGAATTTTAGATTGACATATAATAGAATAGTCACTTACTGCATACAAATAATCATGATGTTCATTCAAAATAGGTACACATTCATGATCTGGAGTGACAAGCCCCTCTTGTAAGCATCACAATATAAATTAAACTAAATACAAGTGTCGTTAAAATTTTCAATAACATATTATTAAGATAACAAATGTAATGCTAAATTTACTAAATTTACAAATATGTCTCATACTTCTGGTAAAGCAGTTGAACTTGCTACTGCTGCAGCAACACCGTGATCCAATGACGCACAGACAGCAGGAGGAGTCTCTGATGTCAACATCTGAAAATTAAACAAAGTATATTGATTAATCACCAAAACTATCTATATTATTTAATAACAACATTAAAGATAAATTGTTTACCTGGGTGAAAGATTGTCGATGAAATACACTGTGAGGTGTTGATGTTGAAGCTCTAGCATCAAACTATTTGACATTGAAAATGAGTAATTAGAAAATTATTCACATAAGGTTCAACTATCTACATATAATAATTGTATTTCTTCACTCGTTGTATACCTATGGAGTCGATGAAATCATGAAAAAGGGTGCTGCAGGAATGTTGCTAGTATTGTGAACACTTTGACCCTGATTTTTTATCATAATAATTTACTAATTTAGATATATTCTCAAATTTACATATAAGATTTAATAAAAAGAATGAAATGAACTTGTAATGAAATTCACTCGGGTATCAATGCCAAATGTTTCTTTCAACAAGGTTTTTGTGACAATGTTCTCTATAGCAAACTCCGCTCATGCACGTGCATTCTCAGAACTATTAGGATCATAAGTGCAAAGAGAAACACAAGATCGACAAAAATGAGTTGGAACTCGATGCCTATAAGAATCACTATCATCACTTGCATCACCCTCTACTAGAGGCCTAGTATACTGTATAAGGGTTTGAGTGAGCGAGCTAATGGAGTCTAGAGTTTCGACCTCAATACTCTCCTTCACAATGGAAGGAATAATAACATGCTCCACCATAGGTCTGGCCAAGGGTCTTGGTGGGAGATTTGGGTCATGCTGTGCACCCTCTCTATCATGTGAGGAACCCCCACCTCTACCTTGGAAATCTAGAAAATCAAAATAGTTTGGGATCTCATTAAGGACAAACTCACAATACAGTTTTCTCAAAAACTATTGGGGTACCTCATGATTATTGCATGGGGGCTGATCAAATACCATCCACCACCTATCCCAAAAATTGTTCTTAATCCCTTCATGATGACACCAGTGAATAGGGAACCTCCTACATCTAGGGTGTAAAGGTTGATTCGATCGAGGGTCCGTAAAAGGAGCACACAAGTCAAATTTATTAATTTTCTTTTTCATCACTGTCGCATATGATAATTTGTTAGCATAAAATTGCTTTTGTTCTTCCTTCTTACTGGACCATAAATTTATTTTCCCACTCACAGATTGTATGTGAGATACAATAGATTGCAAAGAACTAGCAAGGTTTGTCCTATGGGAGTTTGTTCCAGTGGGATCTTTTAGCCTTGTGATTAAACCTTCAAGCTCTTTTTGGCTATTTTCTATTTGACCTAATAGGTTTTCTTGTGTACCTATGGGATGTCTAGGGATTGTAGGAGGTTCTTGATGTGCTTCTTCTTCAATACGGTCTTCATGAGGAGGTGATTGAGTGTTTTCAATATTTTCTTGTCTAATCTCATTTTCTGATAATGAAAATAAATTTAAATCAATAAACCTAGTTTAATCTTCAAATTAATAAAAAAATGACAATAAGAAAACAAAAATACATAACTCTTCAAGCTCTTCGATGACGTGGTGACATTTTGATGAGATATGGACAACTCAGTGCCCAATATCAAGCTTTTACAAATGGCGATCACAAGAAAATGACACCCCAAATCACCAAAACATGGGTTTGGGAATGCAGGATGCATCCAAAATGCGGACATGGGTTTTTTTAAAGTTTGAAATGCTCATAGGACACACGCCTTATGAGCATTTTTCTTTTTTTTTTAAGTGTGGCACCTTTTTGGTACCACAACTTTGTGCATATACCTAGTCATCACTTACTCCTTCCTCATCCGCTATATAGCATTGTTTACTTTTTTTGAATCTATATCTGTTCTAGTTAGGCTTAAATGTTTTCTTAACTCTTTCCTCAAATCTTGCATTCCTTTCAGAACATCTAGATGCAAAATGACCAATCTTATTACATGCAAAACATTTAAAAGGTGCTTGTCCTTCATACTTACTTCCTGTTGGAACTTTAGGTACTCTTCTAGCAAATAAGGCTTCAAGTTGCTCAAATTCTTCATCTTCTTTTCTCATATCTTCCAATTCTTTTGCATTAGGACTTTCCAATCACTTTTTCTGGTAGATGATGATGATGATGCATGAAAAGAAGGTATAGACTTTACAGCTCCAGAAGATCCAAATTATTCAAGCTCACAAGAAGATAATTTCCCAATCAAAATGTCTCTGTTAACTGAAGAGTTAGCCATTGTTCTCAGCTCATTAATTGCAATTGCCTTCATCTTGTAAGCCAGTGGAAGGGCTCTCAATACTTTGGATACCTTCATCTTGTAAGCTGGTGGAAGGGCTCTCAAGATTTTGGAAACTATTTCATCTTCACTTAGAAATCCTCCACAACATTGAATTCCCATAACAATCTCATTTACCCTTTCCATAAACACAACAATTCTTTCATTATCTTCCATATTTAAGTTTTCATATCTTACCTGATAACTATCAAGTTTAGCAATTTTGACAGTAGGATCACCTTCATTTAGAGTTTGAAATTTATCCCACATAACCTTAGCCAATGATTTATCAGTCAATTTCATGATCTGCTGATCAATAAGTGCACACAAGAGGGCTTCTCTAGCTCTGCAATCATTTTCCATATTCTTATCCAAGTCTGCAGGAGCAGGATTGTCGAATGTCGAATCATAAGCTATGCATCCTTTTTCAGTGATCTCCCAAATATCCTTGCCAAGACATCTAAGATGAGTCTTCATTCAAATTTTCATATCCCATAATTTGTTCCATCAAGCTTAGGGATTTCTCTTCTGAAAATAGTTTCCGATGGATTTGAAGTGGTAGCTGCCATAGGATCTACCTTAAGCGGTTAAGCTTCTGCAAAAGAGGACCAAAGATCTGATACCAATTGTTAGGATAACTGGTGAAAAACTAAGAGGGGGGGGGGGGTGAATCAGTTGTTTACAGATTATATCAATTAATCCACTTAATAGCCTTTAACCAAATTAAGTGCCGGTAAGGCAGAAACAGATACCGGTAAACAATACAACTTAACAATTAAACAGATAAACAATGCAAAGCAACCATACCACATAACACCATGATTTGTACATGGAAAAACCGGAAAGGGAAAAACTACGATGGGAAGCCTACCCACAGTCATATGCTACTTCTGCAGAAAGTATATGATACAATGAGGGGCCTACACATGCAGGAAGGCACACTGCCTAGAGTGCACTGCTCTTTACAAAAGAGTCTCATTGACTACAAAGAGGTTACAACCACCTCAAGATAAATGGACAATAATCTAGAGTAATAAACTACCAGAGATAGAATCTACCATGCTTGATTACAGTCCCAGTTAAGCTCAATACTAGAGGCCTTTGACCTCTTCCTTAATCCCAATTCGATCACTTATGATTGACCAAAACTCCTTTACATATGATATTGCATTTCAAGACCATGACACTTATTCCATATTCTCATACCATGATCTACAATGAGATCTTATATCATTTTATACCAACCCTAAGGCCTAAACCAATTAGGTCGGCCACCTAAAAGATATTACAATAAGATCATTATATAAATCCATATTACAATGATATGCCATGTCAGCTTAACACCAAAACAAAAATAACCAATCCATAGAACATCTCCAAACATCCCAGTAATGTGTAGAGTACACGTTAACATGATATCAGTCCATAACCTAGATAGGCACTAGACCTATTCTAGGTCCACCACGCCAAAACAATGTCTTCAAGATGTTTGAAGCATGATCAAATAACATCTTCAACATCTTGAAATCCATCTAGAAGTCGTACCAACACCAATTATGCATCCTATCAAGATTCCTCAGTGAAACCTCTACTGTTCAAACCTTAAACCAATCCCAGTAAGGGTTTACAAGATTTTATGATAGCATCCGATCACCAAGTCAATACCAACTGACAAAAACATGCTCCAGGAGCATGTAACACATAAAATCAAACATACTCCATTGATCTAAACATGCCAGAAGTGTCCAACAGATAGTCTCTTCTATCGGTAACACTAGATCTTCTACCAGTAACCAAAACCTATCTACCTGTAACCAACCATAACAGCTAGTGTTGACATCAATGACAAGACATCAATACAACACATAATCAATTCATCCATAATGCCAATAGTGACATCATTTATTTGAGTGTAAGGTGGAAAATTGAGATCTCAAAGGACTTTACTATCCTTTTTTATAAGTTCGTTTTTCATCCTGTACATTTTTTTGAACCTAATGTGAACACCATTTGCAAAATTTTCACAAAATAGAAATTTCTTTTGTCAAAATTATAACAAACTCTTATAATTTACAATGTTCTTTAATTTTTTAGGTTCCCTCTTCAATTTTAATTTTTTATAGTGTTTTATTGTTTTTCATTGTTTCCTTTTATTTATTTAATTGTTTTCTATTATCCCTTTGTTCTTTTTTTCATTTTTTTGGTTATCTAAGTTCTTATTTTTTATATAATATTAATTCAACATTCATTTTATTTTTTTATTTTCTTATTCCTTTTCTTTTTAATTTTTCATTCTTGTATTATTAGTTTTTAAAATTGCTTGTTAGATATCCGTATTTATTTAATTTAATTTAGAATTATTTAGCAATATTGTCATTAGTTTCTTGTATTTGTGCACTTTTTATTTTCTTGCAAAGTATCATTTATTCATTTATTGTCCATATTATTATTTTTCTTTTCTCTTCCTTGTTATATTAGGAGTCTCTTTTTGTTATATTACATCTAAATATAATTTAGAATATTTTATATTTTTATTATTATGTTTTATTATATATTTTTATATTTTCAAGCATTCCTTGGTTTTAGTGCCACTTACATGTTCTCTTTCCCCTCCTAACCTCTTCTTTTTAGTTTCTTGGTCTACAATAATATTCATTTCTTCTCCTCTAGTTGATGAATCATATAGTGTGATTCAAAACGTTGATGAAAAATTCTCGCACAACCTAACCCAAAAGTAAAATTGAATAGAGTTATGGATTGTGGAAACATAATATCATTAACTATATTTTAAGTTTTAAATAATAAAAAAGCACCCCAAATAAGTGAGTATGGCAAGAACTAAGTTATATAAATAATAACAAAGAGTAGTTGCATGTTTTGATTAGATAAAAGACAAGATACGCTTGTTGCCAATACAAAGACACCAAATAGGTGCACAAAGGGGAACTCACAAGTAGTGAGATCACCAAAAATACAAAAACCAAAAAAGGAGGCCCCTTTTTGAAGATGATCTTTTGACCAGAGAACTAACCGATGGGAACATGGTTTTGAAAAACCCAAAATCACCTAATCAGAGCATAGAGGTTTTGGAGCACCCTGAAGCATCTTCTAGACAAACCCTTGTCCTTAAACCAACAAAAGACAAGGTAAAAGACAACACCCAATGAATTTTGAAAGGCTTCCCACAACCATGTAACTAAACTCACCATGTTCCAATAAAAAAAAGGAGAAACATGTGATAAAGTAGCCTAGCCATTCCCAACACACAAAGACCAAAGAATAGGCTAGAAAAAAACAACCCATAGGGTTCTTACACGAATCCGTAAGCCTTAATCTAGTGGATATCCATGTAAACAACACAACAAGGACCACCTCCACAGGCCTATTAATCACATAACCAAAAAAATACACCATTAGTCCTAAATGCACAATGCACCAAGCCACCTTTAACGGCCACATAGGAGGGTGAGGGCTATTAGGGGTAGAAGAAAAGGCCCAAGGAGAGATAGAGTGCTTCTAATGAGGCTCTAAAACCAACACAGTAATGGGTAAGAAGGAAGAAAATCCCCCTCTGGTTAAGTGACTACAGTGTAACCGATCCTTAGTACTCCTCCACTCCCAACCCACCACTGGAAGCAATAGACCATCACTGAAAGAAAGTCACCTTTCTCAAAACAAAACTCAACCCAAAAAACCCCAAACTCCCTACCAACCCTAAGGAAATTCCACCTCAAAAGGAGTCTCCAAAGGGAGGGAAAGTAACAAAGAAAAGGCACACCTAAGGACAAAAGAGCCCAAACACCCACATACACCATCCAAAGATAACCAACATTTAGGGCATGCTGGAGAAAGAAGACACCATACAAAAAATACCCCCTACACTAAACATAGGAGATACACACACTTCCATAGCATAACACAAAGATGTAGTTAGAAGAAACCTACACAAAAGCCCAAATGGAGTGTAGAAGTTGTTGGAGTAGGAACACAAATTGGGGCTTGTAGTTCAGCAATAGGAAACTAGAGCATAGATTCATGACTTGGAAAGAAACATGTCCGAATAGGAAAACAAGAGCTATGCCAAGGAGTCACAACATGAGCTACAACCAAGATGAAAGCCCAAGCCATGATAGGAAACAAACAATGAAGAAACCCACAAACACCATGCGAAAGGGGCCACCAAGTCAGCAAGGCATAGATGGTAGATCAAATAGTGGCAGAGAACCTTAAAACACTCAACAATATCAACTTCACACTACCCAAAATAAAGCAGCCTCATGAAGGCCATGAGACCTAGGCACTAAACATCCTACCACCAAAAACAAATCCCTTCATCAAAAGGTACAAACATGGGGGCTAGAGGAGGGACAAGTTATCCACACCAACCCACCTAGTCAGAGGCTACCAGGGGAAAGAAAACCCCAATCACTGGCAAGACTCCAACTAGAGGAAACCAAAAAAGGCAGGGAAACAAAAAACCCATGCCAAACATCTAGAAGCATCCAAACTGCCTTAGCCACATCTAAGAGTTGGGGCCCTAGACCCCCCTCCTCATCATTAGCTTCACCATCCCCCTCTTTTGATCTCCCTTTCATCACCCTCTCCCATAAAAATCCTAGCACTTGTCTTGCTCCCGCTTTGCATGGTTCAAAATTTACTATGATGTTGTATAACTTAAATTTTTTACAGGCATGAGACAAGTTGCCACCAAAACCACACTAGAGTAGTTGCATGTTTATAAACAATTTTCTTTTGCATATATATTTAGTATTTATTATTTCGATCGCTTTTGAGTAGTGAAGTTTGTATTTGTACTTTTACTCTATTGCACTTAATACTATCAAAAATCATTTGAATTATTTTTAAGATAATATTTAATTATTTTATTTTTAAAATTTAATTTAAATTTAATAAAAAACTTTTTTGAAAAACAATTATGTATTTTTGAAAACAATTTATACAACAAATTTCACATAATATAAAATAAAAAATGACCCTGCCTAATAGATAGGATTAATATTTACAGCAGATTTATACCAAAGTTGAGAAAACACACCTAAATGAAACTCTCAATAATGTGACACTACACTGCTCAAGTTTTTAAACAGGCTATATGAATTGTACTAATTCAAATGCAAACTATTAAATAAACCGCAATAAAACTACGATTCAAAATTATTCACTCTCTCAAATAAATAAAACAACATACTACTAATCCCATACAATCTTTAACTCTAAATACATATTAAAATCATAGCATATCACTATGCATAAGAAAATAGCTCTCCATAGTCTAGAGTGGTAGATGGAGACAGTGCATTTACTCCATCTATCACTCTGCATGCGAATCCCGCCAACTCAATTGCTGCAACTATCTTATCTTCTCTGAATTCTGCAACCAAATCTCACTTTCGCCCATAACTACTTTGTCCTTCTCACTAACACGAGACTGAAGGGCAATAGACAATTCAATGACGATATGAATGGACAAACTAGCAAAAAAGGTTGCTATATTGGTCCAAAATCCATAAGTAGAGGCTAAATCGGGCAATAAATATCCTACAAATACCAAGAGGACCAGCCTGGATGAATCGATTGAGACTTGGTTAGAAACCAGTACTTCCAACTGGTGCTTGTGTATACTTCCAATGCTCACATTCTGCATATCTAAGAATCCAAGTAATTGGGGGCAGAGAGCATACATGAGAACGACATATCTAGGAAGCCATATTGTTGGGATGTGAAGCCCAATGGTCACATGACCATTCGACTTCCCGAAACTATTCATTTCACAACTGAATGTGATTGTATAAATGACTGAGTCTAGTCATGTATGCAATGGTATTGAGAGTTGATTAATGAAGTGATTCCCTTCTTTGAGTTTGGATGTAGGCAAATTTGCCGAACCACGATAAATTGTGTGTTGTCTCTTATTATTACTTTTTATGTTTCTGTTATCGTTTTCTCTACTCATTCTAATCTTTACAATTGCTATCAAAGCGATGTTGGCTTGAGCAGAGATGGATGAAGAAGGAGAAGGTAAAACTTATAACTTCTATGGCAGTTTTACATTCCATGTAAAACTATGCTTCAAGCACTGCGTACATTGGTGGGATGGTTGGAAGAAAGAGGGGAACTCAGTTGAAGAGGAGAATCCAATGAAAGAAAAGGATGTTGAGATTCTTATTTGCTCTTCTATTGAGCCAACCTTGGCACTTATTGGCCAAACTGTTAATGGCTAGGAAGTTATTGGCATTTGTGTGGTGAAGGTTGAACGTCGTGATAGTCCCTGTATAGACGCTGGAAAAGAGGTTGTTGTTGAAGAGGATGAACTCAAGAGATTGCGGGAGAAAGAGTGTATGTCGTCGGAGACCTAAGTTGAATCTTTTGTGGACTTCCGGGATGAGGAGGGTGCAAATTGCAATGACGTAGCAGAGCAGAACTCTGTAGATGGCATGGCCTTGGAAAAAATAAAAAGGCACTCCCATGATGATGACAACCTTTGCACAGATAATTTCATAGAAGCCTATGAGCCTATAGACTTGGATGAAGAAGTGCAATATGAAAGATGATTTTTTGGTTTCCAGCGGAAAAGGTCTTTGACAAGAGTGGAGGACAATGGGAAACCCTCCAAACGATTTAAGATGTCACAGACAGAGAAGGGAGATATCATTCCCCACCTTGATTTGGTGGATGTGGATGATAGTGTCAACGCAATTTGAATCAACTATTAAAACTAAAACCAAGACGGAGATTTCCCCTGCTCCTAAAATGCCCTTGGCAGCTGTTGAAACCGAAGAGCCTCTTGATAAGAAGGGTGATTCGATGGTGTTTTCTATTGAGCAAACCGATGATGGACTTTTCGAAGCCATAGATGTCAGTGGTCCTATAGGAGAAAGCTTCTTTGAAATGGGGTGTAGCCCGATTGCAGAGCCCTCTGTTTATAGAAATGGGCATCATGATTGTAATCATTGTTTTGTGAGAGAAAGTCGTCAGGACAACAAGCGCAGTGGGGGTCCGATCCCCAGGTTTGAGGATCACCAATCAGAAAGTGCCGATGGGGAATTGACGGGGCTGGATTTTGCTAAGTATCACAGGCTTCAACGACGGGAATTGAGTAGAAATCTCAATGCCAGCAAGTGCATAGCTCGAGGTTATGCTCTTCAACATACTTGGCCCAGGATGAGAGACGAGGCAGATGTTTTCAGCCTGATTGGGATGCTCCCAAAGTTGTGCAATATTTTGCTGTTTGCTTTGGAGGAGCTGGCATGCTTGGAAACCCCACATTTGGGAATTTTTTTGAAAGCATATCGAACAAGGGATACAAGTTCTTTGACAATATGGATACCTCTGTCAGACATTTGATTTGTGAACAGGACATTGATACAGTAGTTTACTCTATTCATGATATAGGGGCTCAGATTAGTGCACAAGAGACAGTGGAAGGATGCTTACGTAACGCCTCTTTGCATGTAACCGAAACACTACAGTCGGTTGGCCACTCTGTTTGGTATTTGACAGATGATGATGATAATAAGGATTTCGAGAATGTAGCGGTTGTGTGCCATGTCATTGCAATCATTACGTCTTTGGGGCCAGTTGCTTTAGATAAGATGTTGATTCAGAAGAGGAATCATTTTGGAATTACTGTTGCAGATGAAACTGATGGGCTTGTATGTGCACAACTCGATTTGAACACCAAAAAGACCATTCTGATTCCCGTGGGTAGGTGTTCTCTCTCTCTGCAAGGTGAAATAATGGCAGAGCAGCTACGTGGTTGGTGCATGGAAAAGGGCGAGATTTTCGTCATTTATGTTTAAATGTTGAATTTCTCTCTCAACACAATGTTGTATTTCCAGAAAAAATCTTTTGTTCTGGACTGGCCCAGCCGGTACAAGATCATCAAGGGTCTCGCTATGGGGAACCTTTATTTGCATGAAGAATGGGCACCAACCGTTGTGCACAAGAGCATCACATCTGCAATCGTTCTTCTCAATGGGGATTTGAACCCGCGACTTGGAGGCTTGAGTTGGCGGAGTTTCTAAACCAAGGCGATGACTCTCACCATTCCATCGGCTCTGTTCGAAGTATTTTTGGCTACATGCCTCCTGCGTATATGGTTTTCATCAAGCCCACAATGGACGTCGATGTGTTTAGCTTTGACGTTGTGGCTCTTGAGATGGCTTCCAGTCGTCAGGTTATTGATTTGAGCTACCCGAACAATCAGATCATCCCGGTGGATTTGGTTTTGGACTTGTACATAAGTATTTGGCTTCTAAAAGCCGGTGACAGTCTCCTACCGAATGGTTTTAATGATGTTACCCACATGGATAATAAACACTTTAACGTTGAAGGAGAGCTGGAATAGGTGAAGACCAATCATGAGTTAACCAAACCCCGAAGTGGTGTAATTCCTGGGTTGGTAGAAGGGACTGAGGTGGATAAGGATTTCAAAAACGTAACGAAATTTGGTCTAGCAGACCTCAATGATTTTGACAATATAACGGTTCTGTGCGTTGCAGGGAGAATGTGGGTCACCCATGAGCAGGTCTTTCTGTATCTACCATCATTTGATAGCATGGATGGGAAGATGCATGGACATGACAGTTATGTGGAGGAACACATGAAGATGATGTGGCTAGAGCATGTGCAGGTAACACTAAATATTTGTATTGATTTTCTGTTGTGGGGGAACACAGAAGCAGGAGCAGGAGACTCTACCGAAAGTGTGTATTTTGCACTTATTGGAAATATTAATCTTCAATATAGATTAATGGGTGCAGTAATCGAAGAAGATGTTTTTAAATCCGATTTGATTTGGAGTAGGCGTATCCGTAGTGTACGTGAACAAGAATTTGCATAATTAAAATCTTGCAGATTGGGTGCAATGTGAGTTTAGATGTGGAAGCAGGGATGTCAGAGTGCGTGACTGTACCAGTTGGACTTCATAGGGGAGATTGTTGGGATGTGAAGCCCAATGGTCACATGACCATTCGACTTCCCCAAACTATTCATTTCACAACTAAATGTGATTGTATAAATGACTGAGCGTAGTCATGTATGTATTGATATTGAGAGTTGATTAATGAAGTGATTCCCTTCTTTGAGTGTGGATGTAGGCAAATTTGCCAAACCACGATAAATCGTGTGTTGTCTCTTATTATTACTTTTTCTATTTCTGTTATTGTTTCTTTGCTCGTTCTAATCTTTACACATATAGCCCCTCTTTTGTATGCCACACATACATCAAAACAAATGCACATTGCGAGGACAACTACGCTTACACACAGCATGACATCGTCACTTACAATGTATGCCATTGTCTCTCACGCCTTCAAACACTCAAATGATTTCTTAGGATATTCTACTAGCTTAGCTCACATTGCTTTGCCTACCCATTTCTTCCCATGTTTATCTACTGAGAAAGCTAGATATATCCTTAACGTAAGCATACATCAAACTTTGAAATTAGTCTTTTTCCTATCATTGTTTAATCTTATTTTATTCCTAAAGTAAAATAGGTTTCCTGATTCCAACTCAAAGATAAATATTCCTACATTTTTTACCTCAATATTAAAGCTTATTCTAATGTAAATTAGTTTTTTTTTCTCCTTTCTCCCGCAAGTTTCATATTAGTCCAATGAATTCTATTATGAAGTGAAGTGTTTGGATTTGAATAAATTATTCCTTAAATTTTTCCCTCAATATCAAAGCTTATTATAAAGTAATCGAATAATTTTCCTTTTTTCTCCAGCAAGTTTCGTATTAGTCCAATCAATTCTATTCTAAAGTAAAATGTTTGGATTGGTGTACATAAATAAAAGATATTAAAGATATCAACCTTGAGTGATGGGACAACATTCAATTGGAATAACCCCTGCAGGCTGTGGACGAATCGAGGGGCAACTCAATAGCCACTTTTATAAAGCTTAAATCAGGAGCACAGATTGCGAGGAATACCCTATAGAAAGAAATTTAGAGAGAAACTTAAGAGTTGTAGAGATTAAGAGGGATTTACAAAGAGACAACTGCTCAACATAGCTGAAACTTTGGTAGCGACCCGTGAGAGTTGTCGAATGAGATGGGAGAGCAACTACAGCTAGAAGCTTCTCTTCTTTTCCAACCTACAGTTTGGCCCACATTTTTTAAGTCCCCGGACTCCTCTTCCTAATATCAACGGCCTAGTTTTCTCTGTGATGAGATTGAGAGCCCCGAATAACACACACTTAGTGTTTAGACAAAAAAAAAAAATTATATTTGTGTAAAGTTGCAATCTATAAATAGTTCGAAAAGACGTCTTGAATGCAGTGCCATTCATGACTAGTAAATGAACATGACTACCAACCTTGTGACAACCATACATCAGAGTGGCCAACGAAGCTTCCCGTCTAATGAATTCCATGACAGTAATCTTTAGTTGAAGAATTGAGAAAAACAGTCCCAAAAGATAACTGATGACAAAAATATTTCTATAAACAAAATAATAAAAACTTGCAGCGATACAAGTTTACATACACACAAAGATTAAGAGTAATTCTGTATTTTTCTCAAATTACAAAAGAAAACAAAGCAGATTACGTAGAAGCAGTGCTTAATACAATATTAACAACATCACATTAAAAAACGCAAACTAATTAATAAAAGACTGATCGTAATCTACCATTGAGAAAAACAGAAAACATTATCTATAGAAGATGAGGATGGCTAGCCGATGAGGATGGCTATGTATGCAATTAGAAACAGCTGCGCCAGCACTACTTTCCAACATACTCCCCCTTGATGCAGAGAAGACTCACAATAAGATCTCGAAGCATCAAAAACTGAGTATTTCCAACTGTCTTGGTAATATCAGCAAGCTGTTTTGTAGACTAGCTATTTTGTAGACTTTATGTACCTGAGTTCAACCTCATTCTTTTGTACTAAATCTCTAATAAAATGATATTTCAAATCAAAGTACTATGATGTATAGGATTTTTGGCCAGCTTTATGGTGCTCATATTATCATGATATATCATTGTAGGTTAGTCTTGTGTTTCACCTATCTCTTCAATAACTTTCCTGAGGCACAAGGTTTATGTACCTCCAGATGTGATTGCAACATATTCTGCCTCTATAGAAGAAGGGGAAATTATGCTTTGCTTCTTTGAACTTCAAGAAATAAAACCTGAACCAAAACAATTACAAGAAGTAGATTTTCATTCATCCACACTACCTCTCCAATCAAAATCACTAAAACCAACTAAATTAAATCTTAAAGAATTGTAGTAATGACTGCCAAAATTAAAAGTTCCTTTCACATACTAATTCTTTTTTACAGCCTTCATATTTAGCTCAAAAGGCTCTATCATATACCTTGAAAGAAGAGAAATTGCATAAGCAATATTAGGTCTCGAATGAGTGAGAAACATCAAACTCCCAACAATACTTCTATAAGTTGTCCCATAAAATTGGTCTACGTCATCATCTTTACACAATCCAACTCCCTGAGAAATTAGAGTGGAGATTGGTTTACAATCAACCATTTCAAATTTCTTCAACATATCTTTGGCATATTTAGTTTGACAAAGGAAGGTTTCATCTTTACTTTGATTAATTTTGATGCCTAGAAAATATTGGATAAGGCCTAAATTTGATATCTCAAATTCTTTCATCATAGAATATTTGAAATTATCTGTCATCATAGAATTACTACCCATATACAACAAATCCTCGAGATAGAAACTAATAATAGGAATGCCATTACCTTCTTGTTTTTAGTAAAGGGTAGATTCACTCTTACTTCTAGTGAAATGATTCTATTGAAAATACCCTTTAGTCCTTGCATACCAAGCTCTTGGTGCTTGCTTAAGGCCATACAAGGCCTTTTTCAACTTGTAGACTTGATTCTCTTTTCCTTGCACCTCAAAACCTTGTGGCTATTACACATAAATTTCTTTTTCTATGTACCCATTCAAGAAGGCAATTTTCACATCCATATGATGAATGCTCCATTTCTTTTAGGCTACGAGTAAAATCAATGATCTTATAGTCTCTTGACGTGCTACAGCTGCAAATGTTTCTTCATAATCTATGCCACACCTTTGAGTGAAGCCTTTTGGCAACTAACCATGCTTTGTGTCTTTCAACACTTCCATCAGTGTGGTATTTAGTCTTGTAGACTCATTTAGTACCAATATTTTTCTTATATCATGTGGAAGCTTTGTAAACTCCCAAACACCTTTTATATTAATGCAATCCATCTCTTGTTGCATTTATTGCACCCAAAGTTCATTAGTACATGCATCCTCATAACAAGATAGTTCAAAATCAACTTGTGAAAACAACGAAAAATGTATTATCTCACCTCTAGAATTTTCTTACTAAGCTTAAATTGCACTCCTTTAATAAATTTCAACTAAGATTTTAATATTTATATTACATCTTGAGCTTGATGGTGGGTTTTCACTTGAAACTTTAAAACTAGAAGAGCTGTTGCTTGGTGGATGTTGAACACACAAAATTAAAATATTAGTTGGCTGCCCATGTTCAATATCAGTAAAAATACCACCATTCACCATAAACTCCTCCATCATCAAAATTCAGATCCCTTGAGACAACAATGCTATTAGTACAAGGGTTATACAACTAGTAAGATTTACTATTCTCACTATGCCCAACAAGAATACAAGACTCACTCTTGGGATACAACTTTTTCTTGTTTTGATCAGCAATATGGACATAAACCAAACAACCAAAAACTCAAAACTGAGTTACATTAGGCTTCTTTGCATACCATGCTTCATAAGGAGTCACCATTGTTAGTGCTTTAGTGGGACTCTGATTGAAAATATACACTGACCTATAGCTACTATATCACCCCAAAAATAAATGTTCAAACATTTAGTTTGTAACATACTTCTTACCATTTTGACCACCGTATGATTTTTCCTCTTAGATACCCCATTTCGTTGAGGTGTGTAAGCAATTGTGAGTTATCTTTTTATACCATGCAAATCACAAAGACTCTTGAAATATCTTGACAAAATTTCTCCTCCATGATATGTCCTTAAACATTTCATTATGCACCATTTCTCATTTTCAACAAGGGATTTAAACCTTTTAAATGCATCAAATGCTTCATCTTTGGACTTAAAAAAAAAACCAACAATATTGTGAGTAATCATCAATGAAAGTAAGAAAATATGATGACTTACCCAAAACTGGTCTCCATAGGAGCACAAATATTTCAATGAATCAGTTGAAGAGGGTAATAGGCCCTCCATGCTTTGCCTTTAGAAAATGATTCTCCTACATGCTTTCCTTTAGCATACCCTTCACAAGGTTTTGTGTATTCTTGAATCTTAGGTAACCCAAAAACCAAATCCTTTTATGTAAGAAACTTTAGGCTATTAAATTCAAATGTTCATACCTTAGATGCCAAAACCAACTTTTCTCCTTAGATGCCATATTGACAAGATGGCTCTATGTTGACCAAACTTAAAAGGAAACATCCTATTCCTTGACATGGGGATTACTATAACCACATGTTTGCCTTGGTTTTGATCATAGATTTTACATTTTTGGTTTTCAAACACAACCTTAGAATTCTTTTTGCATAGATGTCCAACACTTAATAAATTGTGCTTCTTGACTATGGAGTATAAAAACATTTCTTAAACATTTTTCATACCTTCCTTTGTAGAGACATCCATTTCTTCTTTTTCTATGACCTCCAAGGTGTTGTCATTACCAAGCATAATCTTAGATTTAAATCTTTCATCAATTTTAGAAAATAAATATTTATTACCGGAATTGCAATTAGAGCATCTCGAATCCAAATATCAAACGTATTTCATGTCTCTTCACTATTTTGAGCATAATTGGTATTTTTATTGTTATTACCTAAATTAAATTTATAGTCTCTTTTAAAATGGCCTACCTGTTACAATGGTAACATTGGATATTTCTGTCATCAAATATGCCTCTACCTCGATTCCTTCTCGACCACATCTTCTTCCTCTATTTCCTCTTGAAAAATTCTAATTTTGGTGTGTACCTTGGCCTTGATGGCTCTTTGAGCTACTGCTTGCACCTACATTAGACTTTGAAATCTGTACCTTAGATGAAAAACCTTTCTCATTAATATTTCTTGAAGAATCTCTCAATCTTTCCTTGTGTAACATAAGAGATCCAACAAGAAGATCATACTCAAGATTGGATAAACCTTTTCTCTCTTCAATAATGATGGTAAAATTGGTTGATCTTAGTGTTAGAGACATCAACACCTATTTAATCATAACTTTTTTGTTCATTATTTCACCCAAAGTATCTGTTTTATTAACCACATCTTTCACCCTTACACAATAATCAATCACATTCTCTTTTTCCTACATTTTTAAATTATCAAATTCCCTTTTCAAGGTTTGTAGCTTCACAGCCTTGATTTAATTACTACCTTGATAAGCTTCCTTTAAATTCTACCAGGCATGCTTAGTAGTCTTCACATCTATAATTTCTAGAAACAAGCTCTTATCAAGAGCAATTTGAATGTAAAATAAAGCTCATGCATTCTTCTTCTTAGCTTCCTTATTAGCCATTACATCATTTTCTACAAGGGAATCCCAATCTTGAGGCTCTTCATACCCTATTTCTACAATTTCCTACATATCTTTTCCTACTAAGAAAGTCATTATTATAATATTCTATGAAATCATACTCACTTCCATCGAATTTTGGATTGGAAAAAGAGTTAGTACTCAACATTATAAAACTCTACACACAATTACATGCACTAATACCAAGTGAAGAATTGAGAAATACAATTGTAGAAGATAACTGATGACATAAATATTTCAATAGATAAAATAATAAATACTTGTAGCAATATAAGTCTACATAGACACAAAGATTAAGAATTGATAACTCAATGATGAAAAGTTAGTACCAAACCGATACTGAGAGGGGGGGGGGGTGAATCAGTACAGACAAAAACACTTTCCTCAAATCGGTTAGACAGTAAACACTGCAAATGAACACTAACACTGGTTTGAAACATAGTGCAATTGGTAAACTAAGGATAACTGAGACAAGCATTAACCGGTTGACACTTATCTTTTTCATATAGTCTAATACTTCATTTCCATTTCACCCTAGTGCATCAACAGGTGATCAATCATCAAAATATATAAACAGCTAGATCAACATGATTTACCTTCAGACACAAATCACCTGAACCATCACATGAAAAACATCACACATGACACACAAATTTTTCACGTGGAAACCCAACTGGGAAAAACCATGGTGGGGATGAATACCCACAAGCTGTTTTGATCTCTTTAGAAGTTCGCTCTGTTAAGAGCCTTGTCTAGTTAAAGACTGATACAATAGGTTCTGTTAGGAACCGATCCTATTAGAGATCACCTGATTAAGGGATGGCTAGAATACCCAATTAAGGGTTAAACCCTATTAAAGGTTACCTTGTTAGAGGATTTCAAGAACTCAATGGTTTTGAGTCACCCTGTCAAAGGATTTATAGTAAGCCGGTTAAAGCTACCCTATTAAGGGATTTCCTAACTGTTGAAGTGGTTAGAGATCAACAGGTATTACAATGATCTAATAACAATGCTCAATGCCAATGCAGATCCACTTTAGCTCCTCTTCACCTTCTGCACTTGCACTGTACAGGTATCACTTCTTTCCTCTATTCTGGCAAGATTCACGTATCTCTTCACTTGGATACACACACACAGCTTTTGCCAACAACTTTAGAAAGAAACACAACATCGACCTTATAGGAAACAGATAGGTCGGTAGCATAAATGTTGAACCCTCAAATTTTTAGGTTAAGCACTTCAAACGGTTCAATCCTGACCGTTGAGGATAGTGCATTAAATGCAACCGTCTTGAACCGATCTCAAGACATTTTCCATCATTCGTTCTCCACCGCTTTCATGGCTGCTGATAACCCATCATGTTTTTTCACCATTTACAGACTTCGCACATTCCCGAGGTAGATAGGAACAATCTCCTTCATGCAAGATCCTTCAAGCGCACAAGATTGACATGGCAACATGATATGTTCTTTGTTACAATGCTAACTCATCACACAAAGTCCCCAGTTGAGTCACACAGGCTTGAAGCACTTCAACTAGAAACCCTGAAGTTGAGACTACCAACCGGTAGTCATACAAAGCTTCCATGTACCGGTTCCCATAACCACATGCCGGTTCACCTTGAACAAACACACCGCTTCACTTTGACACATATACTGGTTCACAATGTTATACCGGTTCTCACATATACCAGTTCTTGGTAACATACCGGTTCTCTCTTCTTTAGCATATTGACATCAATGACAACATACAATGTCATCATGTCCTCATATTGGTTCTCATAATGCCAACAATCTCCCCCTTTGGCATTGATGGCAATATACAAAGATATCTCTCTGCTTCACATCTTGAGTCACACATTCTACGGATATCTTCTCTCCGCTTCACTTCTTCTCCCCCTTTGACAACAATGCCAAAGTGGAGGCACAAGCTTCCCTGTTCCATTATGTTGCTCCCCTTGAGGAGTAGCATCCTTCAACACATCAATCCTGAATTTTTTTTTGACTATGCAATACCTGACTGATGTGGAGCATATACTTTTTAGTTCACCTCCTGAAGGGACAACACCCCTAATTCACCTCTTAAGTACATAAATGTAGCCTTTGGGTGAGGCTTGGTGAATATGTCTGCTAACTGCTCCTTACTGGAAACATGTTCCAGTTCAATCTCTTTGTTCTGAACATTTTCTCTCAAGAAATGATACTTAAGCTCAAAGTGCTTGGTTCTAGAATGTAAAACTGGATTTTTGGAGATGTTAATTGCACTAGTATTGTCATAGAATATACTTACCGATTCAGATACAGGAACTTTGAAGCTATTTAATACATGCTTCATCCAAATTGTCTGAGTGCAGTTCATGAAAGCTGCAACATACTTTGCTTTCGTTGTAGATTGAGAGATACAACTCTTCTTCTTACTCATCCATGAGACCAGTATAGCACCAAGAAATAATGCACCACCAGTTGTGCTCTTCCGGTTGTCCACATTACCTGCCCAATCAGCATCTGTGAATACCTTCAAGTTGAAATCCTTGCAATATGGATACCACAATCCATAATCAATAGTTCCCTTTAGATACCTAAGAATCCACTTGACTGCAACCAAGTGGGATTCTCTTGGACTTTTTTGGAACCTTGCAGTAATGCCAACTGCATTTGCAATATTTGGTATGCTATGTACTACATAATGCAGCTTACTAATCATTGATCAATATTACTTCTCATTAACCAATGCTGAGTCTTCATCTTTGGATAATTTACAACCGGTCACCATCGGTGTACCAACCGGTTTTCTATCTTCCATGCCAAAGGTCTTCAACACCTCTTTGACATACTTGGACTGAGTGATAAAGATTCCATCTTTCATCTGCTGAATCTATAGTCCAATGAAGAACTTAATATCCCCTATGAGTGACATCTCAAACTCTTTCTTCATCTCATTTGTGAACTCATGACTCATCTTGTCATCTCCACCAAAGATAATGTCATCAACAAATACCTCATAGATCAGGATCTGATCTTCTTCAGATTTCAAGTAGATATTGCTATCTTCGCTTGTTCTCTCAAATCCAATCTTCACAAGATGGGAGTGTAGGCATTCATACCATGCTCTAGGTGCCTGCTTTAGACCATATAAGGCTTTATGTAGCCTACACACCATGTCACTGTCTTCAGATAGGGCAAACCCATCTGGTTGCTCTATATACACCTCCTCTTCAAGTACACCATTTAGGAATGCAGATTTTACATCCATTTGATATACTTTGAATCCTTTAAAAGCTGCATATGCAAGAAGCATACGTACTCCTTCCAATTTGGCTATAGGAGAAAAGGTTTCTCCATAGTCTTCTCCTTCTTCTTGGGCATATCCTTTACACACCAGTCTAGCTTTATTTCTAATCACTGTGCCATCCTCATTCAGCTTGTTTCTGAAAACCAATTTGGTACCAATGACATTTTTATGCTCCGGTCTAGGTACCAAAGACCATGTGCCATTCTTCTCTATTTGGTCAAGTTCTTCCTCTATTGCCTTGATCCAGACTTTATCTTTATGTGCCTCTTTGAATGATTTAGGCTCAAATTCAGAGATCATACAAGAATTTTCTCTGACCTTTCTTCTTGTAAGGATTCTTGCATCCTTATCTCCTATGATCTGCTTTGGAACATGATTCAGTTTCACATATCGAGGAATGCTCTTGACTGATTCCTCCTTCTTTTCTTCTTCATCCTCATCTTCATCAACATCAACATTTACCAATGAAGGAGCACTATTACTGGTACTTGGCTAATTAGCAACCGGTTCCCAGAAGGTTACTACCGGTTCATCTCTTACTTGCTTACTGCCAGTTTCCTCAGGTTTTCTAGAGTTTTCATCAACTCTTACATTGATTCTTTCCACAATTCTCTGAGTCCTATTGTTGAAACATTTGAGAGCTTTGCTCTTGGTGGAATATCCTAGGAATATTCCTTCATCACATTTTGCATCGAACATGCTCTGATGTTCACTCCTCTTGATATAACATTTGCTACCAAACATTCTAAAGTAGCTTACTACTGGAGTCTTACCGGTCCAATACTCATAAGGAGTCTTATCTTTTCCCTTCTTGATGAGTACTCGGTTCATTGTGTATACTGTAGTGCTCACTGCTTCTCTCCAAAAGGTGTGAGCAACCTTTCCTTGGATCAACATAGTTCTAGCTACTTCAACCACAGTCCGATTGTTTCTCTCTGCTAAGCCATTCTGCTGTGGAGTCCAGGGGGCAGACAGTTGCCTCTTGATTTTATTCTCTTCACAATATTGGTTTCCTTGAATTTGTCAATCAGAAGTAGAACAGATACTTATTTAATATTTTTAATTGTGAATTTGAATTATTACTAAACAATTGAATTATTAGTAAGTTGGTATTTGGTTCCACATTATGTTGAACATGAAATGAAACAATTTGTGTCACAAGATCCATAAAATTATTCATATTGCATAACTATTACTACTAGAACCTTTCTACCATTCTACATTAAATGCTTAAAATGATGTTCATGGCGATTAGGGTTTTGTGTTTGTTTTTTGTCTTAGTTGGCTAGTAAACCGAATTTGTCATGCATTGAAAATATGAGTTGTCCTCTCTTTATTTGTCCATGTCAACGTCAAGTGTGGTCAAATAGTTGGTTAGACATGTTTAATGTTTCATCTCTAACTCGCAAATAAATTTCATGTTTAACAATTTAAGTGGCAAGTTAGCGAGTGTTGGTTTGGGTTTAAATCGCAAGGTCTCTAGTTTTTTGAGTGTTAGCATTTCATGTTAGCTAGGTGGAGATTGTTAATGAAATTGCTTTGGTCACGAGGTCTCAAATTGGTTTGATGCCATGCATTATAGCCGCAAGAATTAGTGAGTAAGTACTAAGTCATTAATGGTCTGTGTGCCACTGCTCGCACTTGTTTATGACGGTAATTAACATAAGACATCAATAAATAGTTTCCAGATTTTATGGTTATCGCTAGCTCATAGGTCCTTTATCATCAAGTTAGTTTCAGTCGCGAGCTTGTGAGTACTGGGAGATTTTAGTTGTTGCTACCTCGCAAGATGTTTTGCACTTGACCATTTTATGTTGCGAGGTTGCAACTGGGTGTCATTTTTTGTTGTCGCACGATCGTGAGGTGTTCATGGTTAAGTCATTTTAATCTACAATCATGTGATGTAGTTGGTATCGCAGCTTAGTTGGTTTTGTCGCTTGCTCATAGGTTTTGAAGTTGTTTAGCATTTTAAGTTGTGATCTGGTGACAGGTAAGTTTTGGTCTAATTTTGTGGTCATCGCATGCTCACGGGTTTGTAAGTCTTAAGTCAAAAAGTGTTGCGAGCATGCGATGGTGGTGAAGTGCCTTGTTGTCGCGGGATCACAAGGGTTTAAGTCAAGTTAAGTTTCGAGTTGCGAGCTTGCGATGAAATAAGTTATTTTGTTAGATTTGCAGTGGTCGCCAGCTCACAGCTAAAGAAAGAATATTACAAATGTTGTTGCGAGGTTGCAACTAGAGGGCTTGATGAAGATCAAGGTTGTCACTCACTTGCGAGATTCTTTGAGGATTCGTAAAAGGGGTTGCAAGCTTGCGATTAAGAGGATTTGGTAGCATTGTCACTATCTCGCCGGTTCCTTTCCTAATTGTTATAACCGGTTGAGAGTGTGTGATTAAAGATGGGGATTGACACGTGGACTTGTTTGTTGGGTTTTGTAAAAGTTTTGAATGGCAATCGCCAATCCAATGCCACAGTAGCTAGTTCATGCAAGTGTGGTAATTAATGAGACTTGAGAGAAGTGACAACGCCCAAATTGCATGATCGAGCTAAGATTTTGACATTTGTACAATTGCATTAATGCATTCTATCAGTTTAATTGAATTAATGCCACACTAGCTAGTTCATGCAAGGTCGCGAGGTGTTCGTGGTTAAGTCATTTTAATTTGCGATAATGTGATGCAATGATGGTTAAGTGTCGCGAGCATGCAACGGCGGTTAAGTGTCTTGTTGTTGTGGGATCACAAGGGTTTAAGTCAAGTTAAGTTTCTAGTTGCGAGCTTGCGATGAAATAAGTTGTTTTGTTAGATCAACGACCATCGCTCACTTGCGAGATTCTTTGAGGATTCGTAAAAGTGGTTGTGAGCTTGCGATTAAGAGGATTTGGTAGCATTGTCGCTAACTCGCTAACATGTGGACTTGTTTGCCAGGTTCTGTAAAAGTTTTGAATGCCAATCACCAATCAAATAGAAGGGCATGAATTCAAATTTTGCTTGAGTACTTCAGTTTGAAGTTTGAATTAATGCCACAGTGGCTAGTTCATGCAAGTGTGGCAATTAATGAGACTTGAGACTTGAGAGAAGTGACGACGCCCAAATAGTAAATACCATAAATTGCATGATCGAGCTAAGGTTTTGTATAATTGCATTAATGCATTCTATCTTCAAGGTAATCCAGTGAATTGAGCTCTACAACAATGTTGGAGAATTCAAAGTGTTGGGTGTGAGAAAATTTCAAAAAATTGGTTAAGTTTTTCTCCTGCAGCAAAAATGAGCCAGGCGACGAGTGGTACTGGAGGTTCCAAGTCCAAGCCCAAGCCCAAGCCCAAGGCCATGATAAGTGGAGTAGGAGGACCTGGAGGTTCCAAGGCCAGTGCCACTGGTGAAACGATGGTTAAGAAATACAAAGAAGAATTTGTAGATTTGATGCCAGGGACTTTTGTTGCTTTGAATTCAAATCATTTGGCATGGAGAGATTTATGGAGCCAATGCAGAAACCCTACCATGCTTAATATGACTGGTTTTGCTCTGTTTCATTATTTTTGGAAAACTAAGGTTAAGGGTGTCCCGATGTTATCAAGAAGCATGCAATGCCCAGATACATGCCTAGGGTGAATAAGAAGCTGGTTATAATTCTAGAGAGTATCGAACCACCATTCGACATCACACCTTTCCACCATTATATGCATTGTACAATCTATGGATTATGCAGAGTGTTGGGTTTTGATGAAGATTCAACAATGTCAGCTGAATTACTGATTATGGCCATGGACATTCAACACCCAGATGTTAACAAAGATTATGATTATGTGGGCTATGTGGTTGAACACATTCATAATGCTCTAGTTGAAATTCGGAGTGGTGGTGCACCCAGCCCTACATTCAAGCATTATTCATTGCTGATGCATTTAATCTTGTTCTATAATGTTGATTTCATGGATAAAGAATTGGAGCTTTTCAAAAAAGAATTGGGTGTCTTAATGCCAATACAAAGATGGACCCAAGTTTGGGACAATAGTTCTCCCCATTCTTCTTTCCTTTTCTTTGAAAATTGGATTGTTTCGCCAATTATGGAAATGCTAGGAATAAATAGGGAACGATTGTCAATTAATGTTAGGAGAGTTTTGAGACCTTACCAATATGTTCCAAACTGGCCTATTTCACATAACTAGGGGGACTTTTATTTATTTTTATAGCTTTACTATGATCAGAGTCTATGGGTGTCCTCAACCTCCCCATATTTTACCAAAATTTGTTCCAATGAGGATTGCTTTTATGGAGTTTATCTGACAATTGACCCAAGTTGAAAAAGAATACCTTGACAAACACATGAAGGGTTCTCATCTTCCTAGGCTTTAGGTTGTGTTTGATTTTACCATTGGTAGGAGTTCCTTTGATGAAGTAAAAAATTTCCTTAAACAGTATAGGTTGGTTAATGTTGTGTCTAGATTCTGTGATCCTGGACAATTTATTGAAATTGCATTGCCAAAAATGACACCTTGGGCCAACATAAAGGACCATGAACCATTGGATGATGAAGATGTGGTTATAAATTTGCTAAGAAAAGATGAAGTACAAGAAAGGAGAAGAAAATGGAAAAAATTGATGAGAGTTGAAGAAAAATTGAAGGCTACTGACCCTAGTTTCTCAGGTTTTTGCCCTAATACCCCATACCTGGAGAGGATTAACAAAATGTTGAGTTTATTTGAAACTTTGATGGAACAAATGCCTCAAATTCTAGAAGTGGCTGCTCAGCAGAAAGACCCCCAAGATGGATATTCTTCACATGGCAAGAGGCCACTTAGTGTGTATGCTGATGATGTAGAGAGTGGGGATGAAGTTCAATCTACCTAAGTGCCAGCTGCAAAGAAACAAAAAACCACTGAGGTCGGTACAATTGTGGGTAGAGACCCTGCTAGAGCAATTGTTACAGAACAAGGACACTACTTTCATCAAATAAGGACACATCTCAAAGAAGTAGGGCAGAATGAAGAACAGGGAGAAACAAACAAAGCCCTTGCTCAAGGCTTTGATGAGTGTGTGATGTTGTCAAATGAGTTCATGAAAGATGATGAATTTATTAAGTCAGATGAATTTAAAAGTTTTTTGACAAGTTTGAAACAAAATCAACTAAAACAAAATCTGATCATAGAGGAAGCAAATGAAGAAAAGAAAGACGAGATCATCAAGGCATTGTAGGAATATGATCCTGACAGGGAGGAAATGTATGTGGAACAGGCAAGACAATTGATAAAGAGTACTGGTATGATTATGATGCCTGACTGGGATATTAAGTCTATTTTTATTATTGATCAGATTAGGAAGCAAGAGGACCCAATGTTTAGAACTCAATTTGAAATTGGAGATGTAATAAGAGGATCAGGATTTAATCCTAAGTCAAAGACACTTGTTGCTTGGTCTTTGGCCCCTTCAACTCAAAAGCCCCACCTTCTAAATATCCAAGTAGAAAAGAAATCTGATAGAATGATCTGGAACTTGCATAACACAACTGACACAGAGATTGCCTCATTTTTTACTCAAGTTTCTTTCATGAATTTATCAAAAACAAAGGATTTGTCAAGAAGATACACAAAAACATATACCCAATTGATTACACTGTCTAAAAAATATGAAGAGACATTGATGAAGAAGGGCATTCTGGAGGAAGATTTAGTGGAGTTGAAAGAAAAAATTGCAAATGAGCCCCCTCCAATACAGATTATAGAACAAGTACAAGAAATACCAGCTGATGTGATAGCAAAAATGGAGGAATACACAGGGAAAATTGAAAAGCTTGAAAAGGAACAAAATGTCAAGGCTACCTCTATTGTGTCAGGAATTCTGAAACATAGGATTAATGTATTGAAAGAAAAATTGATGGTTGTGCATGATTTGCACATTTCTTTGAAAGAGGCAAGCAAAACATCCTCTGAGGTTGTCCCTTTTCTTGGACCTTTGTTCAATGTTTGGTCAGGAAGAAGCAAATTAATGGATAAGTTAGATATTGCAATGATGTATAATGATGAGTTCCCTCCCAAGATCAGTGTTACTAAAGACATGGTGGAGGTAATGAATGCAGCTTATGCATTTTTCCCAGGGAAGGATGTGCTTATAAATGAAAAATTGCAGACATTTGGGGAAGGTTATAATAAATTGGTGCCTTCAATTTATGGTAGTAATGGAGATTTGAAATTAGTTTCTGATTAGACCAGCGAATTTAATTTGATTCTGGAGCAAGAAGAAATAATCAAGCATGTAAATGAATAGGTTGATGTTGATTTCCTTAACGGTCTGCTTGATTCACTGTTCAAGGTTGAGGTTGACCATGCAAAGTTTATTGTTGAGTCCAGGGCAGTTACAAATACCAGATGGATAGATTTAGTTGCAAAGTTGGAAGAGGTATTTGTCATTCAGTTGGCCAACAGACAAAGAGGTGGACAGGTGGCAAGCCATGCTAAAGCCAAAGAAGAAATCTCAGGTTGAGGTTGCTACCCAAGATTCCCCACATTAATCCTAAGCTTGTTAAATCCTCATCTTATAAAAGGATTCCAAGATTAATTTGAGAGGGATGGCCACCTTTTCTTTTTTATTGGTAGAGAGGGATGGCCAATTGGCTACTTTTATTGATGTTGAACTTGAAAACTCTTATATAGTTATAAATTTATAATAGCTCAACTGTTCAAGAATTTGATAAGTGCATAGTTGAATCACATTGTGAATTTACTTTCTGATATCATTATGAATATAATATCAATATCATTTGCAGTTTGAGATCTTCACATAATTGTCTTTGTGTTGAATTTATGTTTTCACGGTGAATTGAATGGTCAAGGGTTTTTCAGTTTACATATGAATCTGGGTTGTATATGTAATGGCAATTATGGCATTATTCATAATTTCATTCCTATTTATTTGCAAATGAATCTTATTGAAGTTTATTAACATGTTGTCTTTGAATTGTAAGTGACTCTATGCCCTAGGATAAGGCACTGGTCTATGACTCTGTTGTCTTGATGTTTTACTAATTATGTTGTATTCCTATCTATTATGGTGTTTAATACTTTCATATTTAATACTCTTATTATTTTATATGCTATGGATGTTTATGTAATATATATGGAGGTGTTCTAACTTCTATGACTATGTTTATAATCTGCCCACCAATTACAATGAGGTGAATCCTTAATATGATTCCAGACTAACAGAAATTTTGCATTCCTGGGCATAATAGGATTAGGAAGCATTAAATGAAAAATTACATACACCATAACAATGCAACAAATGAAAAAAGTTAAATCTCATGATTCTGATCATTAGAAAGAGATATAATTATACACAAAATAAATTTATATATAACTCCTTCAAGAACTTGCACAAAGCTTGAAACTAAATGCTTTTCATTTGCTCTGTAAATGACTATACAATATACAACTTGCTCCCTTCACTTAGAGTCTAGAATCACTATTGGAACCAAAAAAGGAACCCCAATGACTATACAACTTGCAAAACTGCTTGAGCCATACCATTATCACCCTGATGCCTTCGGATAGAATGTGAGATGTTATGTTTTGTCCAACAGATCGTTTCTGTAAAGCGGAAAATCGCGGTCGAACCCTAGTTGGTCTCCCCTCTTCTAACTCCAAGGAGAGAGAAGGGAGGTTCGCTAGGATTCGATGGGTTTTCACTTAGGGGGAAAACTTTACATTCAAAAGAGGGGTTGAAACTCATAAGATCCAATCCCACGTAATGCAAGATTGGATGCTAAATGAATTTCAAGGGTTAGGAAAGCAAGGCTACCCTCTTTTGTAAAGATTAAGGAAATTGAGCTAAGGATGCATAGAAAGTCATAAAAATTCGCTTATAAACTGAGTTCGGGTTATAGGATGAAGCTACGGACCTGGAATTAGCAGTAAAATGTCGATACGGCGCTGTCCTGCAAATTTGAGCAAAAGTTGTCGGGACGATGGCGCCCGGCGCCACGGTCCTCCGAAAAATCCGCGAAACGAAGGGGGATCTGTTCGTCTCTGCACAAGGATTCCAGATCTTCAATTTCAGCCGCGTACCTGCAACCTACACACAGAAAAGCGAAGACGATTGGGGGGTTAGGGATTAGGGGTTTGCCTTTAGGTCAAACCCCGGTTTTGGAATTAACCAAGAAATGAGCAAGTGCTGTAAATGTAAATGACTGTAATGTAAAACAAGTACTAATACCTTGTTCTAAGGATGTTTGTATCCTTATGTGCAAAGGTTTAGATGTTGTATGTTGTAGTATGTAGCATGTAATAAGTGATCTCCTCTTCAATGGTTGAATCCTTGACTTGAATGCAACACTTAGCCTTGAATGGAGACTTGGAATGATCAATTGCTTGAATGCTTGAATGCTTGAGTATAGTTTCCACGCTTTTTTTCGTCATATCGAATGAAAGAGGAAAATGTAGTTTATATACTTGTCATTTAGGGCTGATAGACTGATTTTCCCGACCTTAGGCCGACCAGGGAAGTATATTTCCAAATTGCAAACAAAAAGACCCGAGCCCCTTAGGAGACCAGGCCCAAAATAGGACCCAGGGACCAGGGCGCTGGGCGCCCTGGCCCTGAGGGACCAGGGCGCTGGGCGCTCTGGTCCCACCTCTCGGGACATCAGGGTGCAAGGAGGTTCAGGCCAGAGTACTTGAAAAATGCAGTTTTCAGTGTCGTGAGCGAGTTTCGGGGTCTCCATTCAGGTTGCGTGTTGCGTCGCCATCGTGAAGACCGAAATGCAGTCGAAATTGCAAGTGTCGCAATTTTAGGATGCTACATTTAGCCCCCACTTTAGCGGGAGTATGTATGCTCATACTTCCGGTAAAGTACAAGGAAACAACGTTGAAAGACTTTCACCACGTCAAGGAGGCAAGATACACCAAGCCCCCAGTGGACTAAGGATCTTACAACTTCGATTGACAAAGTAAAAGGGAAGATCACGAGGAAGAACCATGACTGTCAGTAGTAAGGTTCCCTCGCTATGAGTCATGCAAAAGAAATACCAAAAATCTTCAAGACAAAGCTAAGTTTGCCAAGAAATTTTCAAGTATCTTTGAAAGGATAGACAGGGTGTATGCCCCCCTACGTTAAAGCGATCGCACACGCCTCAACGGGGGTGATTGTTTTAACGTAGTGATACACATAAGAAAAAGGAGCACGTTATCGTAAGGATTTAGCCCCCAAGTGTGAGATAAGCCCAAGGATAATAGACACAAACACGAAGCACAAGGTGACTTCGCTTTCCTCGGGGTCAGTATGCTGTATGATAAGTCATGTATATATCATATGTATGTATGCATAATTGTTCTTCATTCCCCAATCAAGGAAGGTCACCTAGAAGAAGGGAACACATGTGTCTTTTGAGTCAACATGAGAGAGATCGAGAGATCTCAATGCTTTGCATCGTCCTGAAGTAGACAACACTAAGGACGACAAATAGAAGAATGAGAATAACATATAGAAGAAGTAACAAAAGAGAGGGGGAGAGAGTCTGCTATGCTAATGTAACTAGTCTAGCATGTCATCTACCCCCCGATCTTGCTGATCAATGTTTCGGGAAGGCCGGGAACATGCTAGAGGAGGAACATCCAACACAGCAGATGGAGCTATCACAAGATCCAAACAAGGGCTATGTTCATGTTCCAAGCCACATTGTTCTTGTCTAGGAGCTAGGATAAGTGCTTTAGAAAATTCATTAGATAAATGGTTATCAACATCAACAAGTTCATATTCACTATCAGAAGCAAGAGGAGTAATATTTTCATCTATATCATCATCAAGATTTATAAAAATAGGATCTTTAACTCGCACAAGATCAAGACCATCATGCATCTTACGTTTAGGAGATTTAGGCTCAATATCCGGCTGAGGGGAAAATGGAATAATGTTTGTTGAAGGTGTTTGTGGAGATTGCAAAGTTTGAGAAGTAGCTGCTTGAGCCCTAAGACGACGCTTTCGTCGCCATTCCCGTGCAGAACGATTACGTCTAGTCTTAGTAGGAAGTGTAGAAGATAGAGGAGGAGGAATGTTCTCATCCCTATCACTTGGGTGTTTAGGTTGTGGTCTCTTAGGCTGAATAATAGGAGAAGAAGAAGGTCTCTTCTCTCTATAGAAGGCAGGAGGAGGAACTGCTCCATATAAAGGAAGAATTTTTGGTTTAGGAAGAAGACCAAGCCCATCATGACGAGGAGGTATAGGTCTATTTTTAGAAGATTTATTAGGCATAGACATAGTCACATCCATGGGGACGGGTTGGGAATCTTCTTGGGGAAAGTCATTAGTTTTGTCTTTCAAAGGAAGAATTTCCTTCTCAAGAATGATAGGAATGTCAAGTTTAGGTGCTCTAGGTTCACTTAGAGATAGGATCATATCTGTTTTCCACTTTTGATAAGATTTGAAAAGATGATCACTTCGCGGAGGAAGAGATTGGAATTGTTTAGGCCAAAAGTAATCAATAGGAACACTAGAGGTTCTTTCAGCTGGTTTAAAGAGACTATGATTGACAGTAACAACTTCACCATTATGGGGAAATTTCAAACACTTATGAATAGGAGAAGCAATAGCTTTCATGGAAGACAGCCAAGGATAGCCAAGCTTCACACGAAATTGTTCGGAAGAAGGAATAATAGCAAAGTTCACATCAAGAGATTTGTTATGGACCTCAATAGGCAATGTAATAGAACCAATTGCAGGAGAAGAAAATGCATCAAATAGTTTCACAATCACATCTGTTTTGTCATAGATCACTTGATTCAATTGCAAAGTAAAAAGAAATTCTTCAGTAATAACATTAACCATGCACGAAGGATCAATAAGCACTCCACGGCAAGGCATATTCTTGACTTTTGCAACTATGTATAAAGGACCATCAGGTGCCCTAATGGTTTCGCTAGAATCAAATGTGATGGAAAGTTCTTTAGGGTTTTCTTGCTGCTCTACAAAGTTAATCACATTCGGAGTCATAGACACAAGACCATCAGATGAGAGAGAGGAATCATTAGCCTCAATCACATTAGAAGTATGAGAAGTATGAGAAGGTAATGGATCAGTAAAAATCTGAAGATTTTGGTTAGGAGGAGCTACAGATGTGTTGCCTTTATCATTCACTCCAGAAACAGAAATAGTATTATTATCAATCAAATCTTGAATTTTACCCTTTAGAGAAAAACATTTTTCAGTATCATGCCCAGGCTGACGATGAAAGTGACAAAAAGCTTTGTGATCAAAATAAGGTGAAGTAATCTTTGCAGGATCAATTTGTCTTATAGGAGGAAGGGTAAGCACATTTTGTCCCAATAACTTATTCATAATATCATGCAATGATTCATTCAAAGGAGTATACTTTCTTTCTTTCTTGAAAAATTTAGAAATAGGAGGCACACCTGATGGTGCATTCACATTGTTGTTGATGATGTTTTCATTGAATTTGACAGAATCTCTGTTCGGTTTAAACTTCCCAAATGGTTGTTGACTGCTATCACCCTTATCACTCGGAGCCATAGGATGTGATTGTTCCATTTGACTCACAGTCAGTTGATAATTGTGAAGAGTGGTGCACAACTGTTAGAAAGAAGTAAACTTAGAAAACAGAAGTTTGTCTCGAATATCTTTTTGCAAATTAGAAATAAAGATTCTTTGAATATCATTATCAGGTACTGGAAAAGAAATTTGAGCATACAAATGCTTATATCTACCAATGAAATCAATCACTTTTTCTTTAACACCTTGTTTACAATGCATTAAATCAATCAAAGTAACTTTAGGACTTATATTGTTTTGAAATTGTTGAATGAAAGCATTTGCAAGTTGTTCGAAAGAAGTAATAGAATAAGAAGGCAACGAGCAATACCATTGTAGGGCTTTGTCTCTTAATGTTCTAGTAAATAGTTTTGCAAGCAACCTTTGGTCATAAGCAAAATCAGTACATATTGTTTGAAAAGTCTTAACATGTGTTAGAGGATCTCCTTTACCATTATAAAGTTCCAAATGCGGGATTTCAACATTCTTAGGAGGAATAGCTCGAACAATGTCAAGAGAAAGTGGGCTCGCAACATCAAATGTGGGCACACTAAACTTAGATTGATTCATAGAGGCAATTTGTTGCTGTAAAGAAGAGACAGTTTGTGCAAGATTATTAATGGTAGCTTCAGTCGAAGAGTTCATATTAGGTGTGTTAGATTGAGATGGAGGTGTGATGTTATTGAAAGATGGTAAAGAGTAAGGTGGTGGGACCCTATGATAGTCAACCATAGGGGATGATTGGATAGGAGGAACACTACAAGGAGGAATGGAATGGTTAAATGAATTGCTCCCTTGTGTCATGTTCATTTGTGAAGATGTAATAGGAACACTTATTGAAGGAATGAATGAAGAAATCGGATTGAATGAAGGAATAGGGTTAATTGAAGAAGGAGGATTGCCCCCATGACTAGTGATCACAGGAGGAATGTCTTGTATAGAAGTAGTCATGATGTTTGATGTAAAGGTAGGTAAACTAGCAATAGAAGTGGTCAAAGGAATAGAATGATTGACTTGTGTAGGAGGTTGTGTATAACCTAAAGATTCGGCACAACTCTTCATAGGCATCACATTCGAATCCACAATGTGTGCGATACCATGTAAAACATCAATTCCATTCTTATCACTTTGAAGCATACGTTTTAGACCCTCAATTAAAGGAAGAGCTTGACTATTGGTATACTCATGAGACATCCATTGGTGAAAATCGTCAAATTGGTTATCCAATTTGGAAAGTTGTTCAACAGAAACTTCATGGGGAGCTTCTTCATCATTAGGAGGATTAGAGGAATTACCCATGTCCTCGTTAAAAAGACTACTCAAATTAGGTTCCATCTCCTCAGTAGTTAAACCTCGGAAAGACTTAATTCTACGGCTTCGTCTAACGGGAATAGTGTAAGTAGGGCTTATTGTTGTAAAACTCATGCACTAGAGAGAGAGAAAAGATTTTGATTTTAGAGGTAGCAATTTTCAGTAAAACCAGCCAATCTTCCAGATTTAAGCTGTTAAATGCAATCACAACAGTCTCCCGAAATTTCGGAAAAAATGTTCGGGACCGTGGCGCTTGGAGTGCAACACGGTCCTTGCAACTTTTTTCGAAATTTGCAGGGATGAAAGGTATGATGATTTTAGAGCTAATCTGAAAAAATTGAGGGATTTTACGATCTGTAGATAGGCCAAATTAAAGTTGCAAATTCAAAATTGAACCCTATCAAGATTGTCGAAAAATGCAAAATTTGAATTTTGAAAAAGAGAGGGAAACTGAAATTTTGAATTTTATTATTTTAGAGGGAATGTCAAGAGCAATGCAAATTTTGAAACTTGAAAATTGACTCAATTTCACGCAAAATTCAATTTTGAAAGCGGAAATCAAAGTTGTTGTAATTAGGCACTTAATTTCAAAAGTCACAAAATGCAAATATTTGAATAAAGCACTGAAATTTCGAATGAATGCAAATACAATTTTCAGATCTAAGACAATAAGAACACAATTTTGACACAAAATTTCAGTTTCGATAATTTTTGAATGATTTGGAGCCTTAGACCAAGCAATCACAAGACCAACTTTGACTGTAATTTTGAAAGTGTTATAATTGACAAAATCAGCCAAAATTCTGGATTTTAGCAGGAAAATACAGCAAGATCTCGCTCTCGAAATTTTGGAAAAAATGTCGGGGACGATGGCGCTTGGAGTGCAACACGGTCCTCGCAACTTTTTTCCAAATTTTCAGGGATGAAAGATATTGTGATTTTATTGCGGAATCCAAAGTTACAGCTGATTTGGAGATGTTTTGATCGGTCAAATTGTCGGACAAAGGTTGAATCAAGAGGGTTTCAAAAATTAGGGTTTTGACTTTTAACCACTTAATTTTCAGAATTAAAGCACAAATATGAATTGATAATTTGTAATAGAAGGACAGATCTGAAACAAGCATTAACATTTAGACATTTCGCAAGTTAAAAAGAAATTTTAGGGTTTTAATGCAATCACCTCTAAAACTTTGCAAAAGATCAAACATGGAAATGTAATCAATTTTTTTTTTAGATCTAAGCATGAAAAATCAGAAAGGATGTTCACGTCAGGTTCACCAAAATGTAAAGCGGAAAATCGCGGTCGAACCCTAGTTGGTCTCCCCTCTTCTAACTCCAAGGAGAGAGAAAGGAGGTTCGCTAGGATTCGATGGGTTTTCACTTAGGGGGAAAACTTTACATTCAAAAGAGGAGTTGAAACTCATAAGATCCAATCCCACGTAATGCAAGATTGGATGCTAAATGAATTTCAAGGGTTAGGAAAGCAAGGCTACCCTCTTTTGTAAAGATTAAGGAAATTGAGCTAAGGATGCATAGAAAGTCATAAAAATTCGCTTATAAACTGAGTTCGGGTTATAGGATGAAGCTACCGACCTGGAATTAGCAGTAAAATGTCGATACGGCGCTGTCCTGCAAATTTGAGCAAAAGTTGTCGGGACGATGGCGCCCGGCGCCACGGTCCTCCGAAAAATCCGCGAAACGAAGGGGGATCTGTTCGTCTCTGCACAAGGATTCCAGATCTTCAATTTCAGCCGTATACCTGCAACCTACACACAGAAAAGCGAAGACGATTGGGGGGTTAGGGATTAGGGGTTTGCCTTTAGGTCAAACCCCGGTTTTGGAATTAACCAAGAAATGAGCAAGTGCTGTAAATGTAAATGACTGTAATGTAAAACAAGTACTAATACCTTGTTCTAAGGATGTTTGTATCCTTATGTGCAAAGGTTTAGATGTTGTATGTTGTAGTATGTAGCATGTAATAAGTGATCTCCTCTTCAATGGTTGAATCCTTGACTTGAGTGCAACACTTAGCCTTGAATGGAGACTTGGAATGATCAATTGCTTGAATGCTTGAATGCTTGAGTATAGTTTCCACGCTTTTTTTCGTCATATCGAATGAAAGAGGAAAATGTAGTTTATATACTTGTCATTTAGGGCTGATAGACTGATTTTCCCGACCTTAGGCCGACCAGGGAAGTATATTTCCAAATTGCAAACAAAAAGACCCGAGCCCCTTAGGAGACCGGGCCCAAAATAGGACCCAGGGACCAGGGCGCTGGGCGCCATGGTCCTGGAGGACCAGGGCACTGGGCGCCCTGGTCCTAAGGGACCAGGGCGCTGGGCGCTCTGGTCCCACCTCCCGGGACATCAGGGTGCAAGGAGGTTCAGGCCAGAGTATTTGAAAAATGCAGTTTTCAGTGTCGTGAGCGAGTTTCGGGGTCTCCATTCAGGTTGCGTGTTGCGTCGCCATTGTGAAGACCGAAATGCAGTCGAAATTGCAAGTGTCGCAATTTTAGGACGCTACAGTTTCCAAATAGAGGAGGAAGTCTTCATGCCTAGGAACAAAGACAATGGAAAGAGGAGCCCGAGCCTTCATGCCCACGATCAGGGAAAGTGGAAACAAGAGCTTTAGGGTAAATGTAATATGTTGGGGAGGGTTTGCAACTTTCATGTCATCACAAACATGACTGGTTGCCACTTCCTACCCAAACAAATCATTCTTTCATTCCTCTGTGGGCTCCTTCTTCAAACCCCTTTCCATCCTATGGCAAAGTAGAAGTAGAGGATGTGCCATTCTTGGCCTTTCTTGATAAGAAAAGGCTTTCACACCCCCTCTGGCAATCCACTCTTAGAAAATGAAAAAGGTTTCTTTTCTAAGTTTCTCTTCTACCAATTAAGTTACCACTCCAATGTATTTATAACATTTTCACACTTCATTTGGTGATACTCATTCACATGAAAAATCATCATTTTGATGTTTTTCAACATGACTATAGACTCTAGAAGTCATGCCTATCAAATCCACTGCATCCTACTAAGGCTCATCTATTGTGAATGATTTTGTTCTGATTTTATTCCTCCTTGATTGGACAAATTCTGCTTCAGAATCCCTGACAACAAGCAACCTAAGCTCTTATTTCTTAGAGAAATCCGTGATCTCCCATCTCTAACTCAGAAGCTATCAAATCCTTTTATACCTCTAAAACCGTTGTCCTCGCTTGTCTAATCAACCTCAACTCAAGAGAAACCTTCAAACTAGTCCCTCAGGAACGAGTCAGCATCCAAGCCTTAAAAATTTTAGGTTGCGAGCTAGCGACCAGATAGTTTGTGGTTAAGTTTTATGGTTATCACCAGCTCATGAGGTAAAATGTCTGAAGACGTGATCAAGCTGCAAGTTGGCAACAAGCTGGTTTGGGTTTAAATCACGAGGTCTCCATCTTTTTGGGTGTTAGCATTTTATGTTACCGAGCTGGAGATTGTTAGTGAAATTGCTTTGATCGCGAGGTCTCAAGTTGGTCTAATGTCATACATTATAGCCGTGAGAGTTAGCGAGTAACTCATTTCATACAGTTGTTGCTAGCTCTCATGTTTGTTTAATGTTAGCATTTTTAGGTCACGAGCTAGTGACTAGATAGTTTGTGGCTAGGTTTAATGGTTATCACCAGCGTGCGAAGTTAAATGTCTGAAGACCTGATCAAGCCACGATCTTGCGAGTGAAGTGCTAGTGGTTAAGAGATAAACAGTTTTATGTTGGCGAGTATGCGATATGGGTTAAAGTTACCACTATCTCCAAGTCGTTGTGGTGACGAGGACTTAACATTTGTGGTCGAGAATTGGCAAGTGCCAGTTCAGTTTCCCTCAGTCGCTAGATCTTGAGGTTACGAAGGCTTAGCATTTTTAGCTTGCGAGTTGGAGATAAAGAGAGTCGTAAGGGCTTGTCGCAAGTCGCGAGATTTTCTAATGTGCAGTCTTCCAGGCAGAGAGTTGACGACTATGTGCCACGTGTTTTAATTACTTAAAGTTAATATCTTGAAATCGCCAATATTTTTTTTATGGTTTGAAAATAGCTTGAAATCACCAATATTTTATTTTTATGGTTTGAAAATAGCTTGAAAGCGCCAATATTTTATTTTTATGGTTTGAAAATAGCTTGAAATCGCCAATATTTTTTTTTTATGGTTTGAAAATAGCTTGAAATCGCCAATATTTTATTTTTATGGTTTGAAAATAGGTTGAAATCGCCAATGCAAATATTTATCTGGTTTTAAAAACATTACAATTCGCCCATGAAATTATTTTTTGGGTTTTTTAAAAAGTACAATTCGCCAGAATTTTTCACAAACTTTGAGCAATCATGGCTAATTTGCTAATGGAGATTATTATTTTTCTTCGTAAACTACAAAAATTCACTAGTAAAATTAAAATTTTCTTCGGAATTATACAACTTTCGCTAGGTTTTTACGCCTTGTCCAAGGGAGGGGTTTCTTAAAGTTTTCCCTGCATACGACCCATAATGATACCATATGGTGTCCTAAGGGGTCATATAGTATCCTAAGGGGTCATAAGACACTATATAACCCACTAGGACACCATATGACCCCTTAGGACACCATATGACCCATAACAACACTATATGGTGTTCTAAGGGGTCACATGGTGTCCTATGACCCCTTAGGACACCATATGACCCCTTATAACACAATATGGTGCCGTTATGGGTCGTATGGTGTCCTAAGGGGTCATATGGTGTCCTATGGGGTCATAGGACACCATATGACCCCTTAGGTGTCGTTAGGGATCATATTGTGTCTTAACGGGTTATATGGTGTTTTATGACCCCTTAAGACACAATATGACCCCTTAGGAGACCTTATGTTGTGATTATGGTTCATATGGTGTCCTAAGGCATGATAAGACACCTAATGACTGCTTAGGACACCATACAACCCATAATGACACCGTATGGTGTCTTAAGGGGTCATATAGTGTCCTAAGGGGTCATAGGACACGCGATGACACCTTAGGACATAATGTAAACCCTAATGACATGTAGGGGTTATATGGTATTTTAAGGGGTCATATGACACTATATGACCTATTAGGACACCATATGACCCCTTAGGACACCATATGACACATAACAACACTATATGGTTTTCTAAGGAGTCACATGGTGTTCTAAGGGGTCATGTTGTGTCCTATGACCCCTTAGGACACAATATGGTGTCGTTATGGGTTGTATGGTGTCGTAAAGGGTCATATGGTATTCTATGGGGTCATAGAACACCATATGACCCCTTAGGTGTCGTTAGGGATCATATTGTGTCTTAATGGGTCATATGGTGTGTTATGACCCCTTAAGACACCATATGATCGCTTAGGACACCATACGACCCATAATGACACCATATGGTGTTCTAAGGGGTCATATAGTGTCTAAGAGGTCTTAGGACACATGATGACCCCTTAAGACATAATGTGAACCCTAACAACACGTAAGGGGTTATATGGTATACTAAGGGGTCATAGGACGCCATATGACTCGTTAGGACACTATATGACCCGTTAGGACACCATATGACCCCTTAGGACACCATATGACCCATAATGTCATCATATGGTTTTCTAAGGGGTCACATGGTGTCTTAACGGGTCATATTGTGTCCTATGACCTCTTAGGACACCATTGATAGTTCTGATACTAAATGTAAGTACAGATCCAATAGCCAACAAGATGAGAGGGGGGGTGAATCATACAAACTTAATCTTCCATAAAAACATCAGATTCAACCTTGGTAACATATACTTTAGTAATATAACCAAAATTGTTAAACATGCAAACTCAAAAGCATATAAACATCATAAACCTCATAACACCAGATTTAACGTGGAAACCCAAATAGGGAAAAACCACTGTGGGATTTCGGACCCACTAAGAAATATACTCTTCTAGAGCATGCTCGATTAAAAGCAAATCCTGTTAAAGATTACAAACACATTGCTAGATGTGACTCGGTTAAGGGATTTCCCTCAGATCTGTTAGGATCTTCACCTTGTTAGAAGTGACCTTGTTAAAGGATTCCAAACACTCAATCAAAATGTCACCTTGCTAGAGGGTTTTATAAACAAGACTGTTAAGTCCACTTAGTTAAGAGATTTTCTGTCACTTTCACAAAATAACAGTAATAAAAATCTATCTGCAACTTCACAACTAAAATGCTAAAGCAGATTCTTATTTGTTCAATACAATCTAGACATAGAACTAATCTTGTCCATTTGTTGGGCTTCTATACTTTGTTATTCAAATAGGTCTTCAAGCTTTAGTGCTCAGTAATCACTATGTAGCATCCCTGTGCATACACTTGCCCGCATACATTGTTTATCAATAGTTCCCTATTTATAAACAATTAGCTAACCGCTTAATCTCCTTGATCACATTTCCCATGATCAATCATAGCCATCATATCTTCAATCTTGTCCAGGTTCAATGCATCTTTTGATCTGAAAACGTTTTACCCTGCCTTGGAACTTGCATACCTTTCTTGGAACTTGTGCTAGGGTATTGCGGTTCAATCTGAACTGTAGATCTTCATGTTGACTTTCCTTTGCCATAGATTCATTAACAAACTATATTTACGACATACCAATCATTTAATCAGTTCCAGCTCATCAGCTTCCTTCATTAAATAACACATGTAAACATTTAATGCATTCTATTATAGCTTGGTTACAACTCGGTAAATACTAAACTTTACTCGGTAGACATTCTGCCTTCATTAACCGATAGTGATAACCTTAGGGTTTGCCGACTAGGTTCCTTAGGGTTTACCGACTAGGTTCTTTGCTTGATAACATAGTATAGTATTAACCTTACAATTTACAACATATGTATGATGTTAAAACAATCTAAACATCATGATCTCATCATTGTCTGACTCGGTAATAGTTGCCCATTGAATACCTTATTCATCCCCTTATTCATCATAATCTTTCCTGTGTCTTTTACCGACATCTTTATATTCTTCAAATCATACTTCTCAAGATATGGCAACATCATACTGAATTAGAAAATCAATTTCTTGACATCAATGACAAAATAATAATATTAAGACAATAAACATTCTTAATCAGTTATATCCATAATCATCAACAACCTTCTCAATATCCTTATTGAAATGCCAACAATCTCCCATTGTCTGTTATAATGCCAAATGCTAACAATCTCCCCCTTTGGCATTGATGGAAAAAAATTGATTTGACCTTAAAAGATTCGGATTGCTGTGATTCTGAAATGCTGAAATGCTCTCTCTTGCTATCATCAGACTTCTCCCCCATACATTAGACTTCTCCTATTTTTAGTCTTCTCCAATCTTCAATCTTCTCCCCTCTCTCAGTTTTCTCCCCCTTTGACAACAATGCACAAAAGTAAAGAACTAAAACATAATTTTTTTTTGTATAAAGTGAATTCCTGTTGTAATGTGTCAATTTAGTCTCGGTCAGAGCATTTTGTCTTCAATTCTTGTTCCCTGTATTGTTTCCTGTAATATTTCCTGTACACCTTTAGAAAACATCCTAAAGTGTGTAAATTAGCATCAACTCCTAAAAGATATTCGATAGAGTCATCAGATTGATGCTTTCACCGAACTCGGTCAGTGAGTAGAAGATAGGGGTAGGACCTCTAACTTACTTCTGAGATATTCAAAAGTGTCCCTTGGTAGTGGCTTGGTGAAGATATCTGCTATTTGTTCCTTTGTGCTAACATATTCCAACACCACTTTCTTCTCTTGAGCTTCTTCTCTAAGATAATGATATTTAATAGAGATGTGCTTTGTCTTAGAGTGCACCAGTATTGTCACAGAATATAGTTATTGGCTCGGTAACTTTCTCATTTATACCTTCCAACAATTGTTTGATCCATGCAATGTTGGTACAATTCAATGCTGCAACAACATATTCAGCTTTTGTTGTTGACTATGAAACACATCCTTGTTTCTTGCGAAGCCAACTCATTAGTCTTTCTCCTAAAAAGAAAGCTCCTCCACTTGTGCTTTTTCTATCATCAATGTTGCTTGCCCAATCAGCATCAGTATAAACTTTTAAATCAAAATCATTTCCTTTCTGATATACTAAGCCATAATATTCACTGCCTTTCAAGTATCTAAAAATTCTTTTGTTTGCTATCATGTGTGTTTCCTTAGGATCTGCAGAGAATCTTGCAACTATACCTACTGCATGTGCTATATCTGGTCTGCTGTGAACAACATATTGTAGTTTTCCAATCATGGATCGGTAAAGTGTCTCATCAACAGATGTAGATTCATCATTCTTTGAAAATTTACAGTTGGTAGTCATAGGAGTACTTACTGATTTTGAATCCTCCATTCCAAATTTCTTCAAGATTTCCTTTATGTACTTGGATTGAGTAATGAAAATCTCATTTTTCATTTGCAATATCTGTAAACCTATAAAATACTTTATCCCACCGATTAATGACATCTCAAATTCTTTGCTCATTTCATTTCCAAAGTTCTTGCATAAAGAGTCATTTCCACAAAATATAATGTCATCAACAAATATGGCTGAGATCAGTATTCCATTTTCATCATTCTTCATGTACATATTGTTGTTCTCACTTGTCCTTATAAAACCAGTCTTAATCAAATAAGAGTGCAATCTTTCATACCATGCTCTAGGTGCTTGTTTCAAACCATATAAAGCTTTGTTTAATTTACATACCTGATCTTTATTCTTGTCTTCAAAAAATCCTTTAGGTTGTTCAATAAAAACTTCTTCTTCTAATATTCCATTCAGAAATGCAGATTTGACATCCATTTGATGTACCTTGAAGTTTTTGAAAGCAGCATATGCCAATAATGTTCTTACTCCTTCAAGTTTAGCAACAGGTGCAAAAGTTTCACCATAATCAATTCCTTCTTCTTGAGCATAACCTTTGCAAACTAGTCTTGCTTTGTTTCAAATGACCTCTCCTGTTTCATTTAGCTTGTTTCTAAAAATCCACTTTGTACCGATTACATTTTTGTCCTTTGGTCTTGGGATTAGTGTCCATGTGTCATTCTTCTTGATTTGATCAAACTCTTCTGTCATAGCATTTATCCAATCTTCACTGTTAAATGCCTCTTTCACTATTCTCGGTTCAAATTCAGATATCAAACATGTGTTCTATCTCAGTTTGTTCCTTGTCATCACTGGATCATCCTTATGTCCTATAATCTGACTTGGTGCATGATGTCTTCTAACATACTTGGCTAATATAGGCTCGGTAGGCTCTGTATGGTCTTCTTCATCACTCGGTAACTGGATATTCTCTTCATTTTCTTCAACAATCTTCTCGGTAAGACTTGTCGATTGAACATAGAAAAATTCATCATAGTCTTCTGGTTTCTTGGAATTTCCTTCATCATTTCTTTCTGCAAATTCATCAATTTTCACATTTGCACTTTCTACTATTTTGTTAGATGATTTGATCAGACATTTAAATGCTTTACTTCTAGAAGAATAACCTAGAAATGTTCCTTCTTCACTCTTCTGATCAAACTTGCCATTTCTATCATCTTTGTGAACATAGCATCTACTTCCAAAGATTTTAAAATAACTTACATTAGGTTTCTTATCATACCAGATTTGATATGGTGTCTTCAAAGTACCTTTGTTCAATTGTACTCGGTTCAGGGTGTAAATTGCTGTGCGTATTGCTTCTCTCCAAAATGTTTGTGGCACCTCCTTTTCAATCATCAGTGTTCTAGCACAATCCACAATAGATCTGTTTCTTCTCTCAGCTATTCCATTCTGTCGTGGAGTTCTCGGTGTAGAGACTTGTCTTTTAATACCATGATCATTGCAGAATAAGTTAAATTCATCAGATGTGAACTCTCCTCCTCTATCTGATCTAAGACATTTTAGTTGTCTTCCTGTTTCATTTTCAACTCTTGCCTTGTACCATTTAAACATTTGAAAAGCTTTTGATTTATCTTTTAAAAACATTACTGACATCATCCTTGAATAGTCATCCACAAATAATATGAAATATTTATCACCATAATAACTTTGAACTTTCATAGGACCACAAAGATCAGTGTGCACAAGATCTAAAATTCCCTTAGAAGTGTAAGACTTACTTGTAAAGCTTGATCTTGTCATCTTACCCATCTGGCATCCTCGACCCTTAGCATTCTCAGGTTTTTCAAGACTCGGTAGACCTCTTACTCAGTGCTTCTTACTTATTTTGATCAGATTATCAAAATTTACATGACAAAACCTTTTATGCCATAACCAGGTATCATCTATCTTTGCATAAAGACATTTATTCCGAGTTGAGTCAAGATGAAATGTATTACCTTTTGTTTGTGTCCCGGTAGCTGCTAACTTTCCTTTCTTGTCATGAACTTTGACAATTCCTTTCTAAAATTATATTCGGTAACCTGTGTTGTTTAGCTGTGCTACACTCAACAAATTGTATTTCAAACCTTCAACCCAATAAACATCATTGCATCTTGCATTGTCAAGAAGTGTTATAGATCCTTTACCTTTCACCAGACATGGTGCATCATTACCAAATATAACATAGCCTCCATCATAATCTTCTAACATAACAAACTTGTGTTTATCTCCTGTCATATGATGTGAGCATCCACTATCTATGATCCAAGAATCATTAGTGTTTATGTTAGATATTAGGGATTTTTCTTCATACCTTTCTTCATCTGATCCATCTTTGATAGCCACATAAACTACTTCCTTTGTATCAGTGTCATCTGATTTATCGTCATTGGATTCCTCATTGGCTATTAAGCATGTCTTTCTATCTCTTCTTCTGAAGTCTTGGTGTCCTCTATAATGATTATCTTTTTGTCTGTCATCTCGGTAATCTCTCTTTTTAGTAGAATCTTTGTCAGGACAGTTAGAAGCCATATGTCCTATTTTATCATAATTGAAACATTTCAAAGGTAGTTTTCCTTTATACTTACCTTTGCCTCTCAATAACCTTTTGGCTAATAGTGCTTCAAACTCTTCTTGCTTTCTGATTTCCTCATAGAGTTTGTGTACTTCTTCCATGTTCTTACGAAATCTTTCACTTGCTCCACTGTGATCTCCTTCAGAGTACTTATACTTTCTTTCATTGTAATCATTAGATTCATCAAGATGAAAAGAACTAAATGCATATTCAACTTTATTTATCGAAGATCCACTATTATCAAAGTTACTTAACTCAAATGCATGTAGCTTACCAATAGTAGCATCTAAAGAAATTGGCATATTAGGTACAAACCTCAATTCATTGATTGTAGAGACTTAGATTGCATAAGCTGGTAGAAGGGTTCTTAACAACTTACTTGTTATATCCTTTTCTTCAATAGTTCCACCTGCTCCTTTGATTTTGATTGACAATCTCCTTTAGTCTTGTACTATACTGAGTTATGTTCTCACCTTCATTCATCCTCATGGATTCAAGTTGTCCTCTTAGACTATCTACTTTTTCTCTTTGAACATGTTCATCTCCTCCATACACAGATATGAGCTTATCCCACATTGCCTTTGCATCATTGCAGCCTTCTAGATCATTAAACTCTGAGTTGGTCAATGCAGATGTTATTTCAATCATTGCTTGGATATGTTCTTGCTTTGCCTTTATCTCTTACATTGTCAATGGATAGGTGCTCGATGTGATGAAATCATTCTCTAGATAATATACAACATATTCTCCAACTCTTGATAGATGTAGCTTCATCCTTTTCTGCCATGTAGAGAAACTTGACTTGTTTAGCTTCGGTGCATCCCTCTTATACATCTTTGGATCTTTAACTCAAGTGCCTTTAAACTTTTCTTCCGGAGTCCAATGCTCTAATACCAATTGATAGTTATAATACTAAATGTAAGTACAGATCCAATAGCCAACAAGATGAGAGGGGGGGTGAATCATACAAACTTAATCTTCCATAAAAACATCAGATTCAACCTCGGTAACATATACTTTAGTAATATAACCAAAACTGTTAAACATGCAAACTCAAAAGCATATAAACATCATAAACCTCATAACACCAGATTTAACATGGAAACCCAAATAGGGAAAAACCACTATGGGATTTTGGACCCACTAAGAAATATATTCTTCTAGAGTATGCTCAGTTAAAAGCAAATCATGTTAAAGATTACAAACACATTGCTAGATGTGACCCAGTTAAGGGATTTCCCTCAGATCTGTTAGGATCTTCACTTTGTTAGAAGTGACCTTGTTAAAGGATTTCAAACACTCAATCAGAATGTCACCTTGCTAGAGGGTTTTACAAATAAGACTGTTAAGTCCACTCAGTTAAGAGATTTTCTGTCACTTTCACAAAATAATAGTAATAAAAATCTATCTGCAACTTCACATCTAAAATGCTAAAGCATATTCTTATTTGTTCAATACAATCTAGACATAGAACTAATCTTGTCCATCTGTTGGGCTTCTATACTCTGTTATTCAAATAGGTTTTCAAGCTTTAGTGCTCGGTAATCACCATGTAGCATCCCTGTGCATACACTTGGCCGCGTACATTGTTTATCAACAGTTCCCTATTTATAAACAATTAGCTAACCGCTTAATCTCCTTGATCACATTTCCCATGATCAATCATAGCCATCAGATCTTCAATCTTGTCTAGGTTCAATGCATCTTTCGATCTGAAAACGTTTTACCCTGCCTTCGAACTTGCATACCTTTCTTGGAACTTGTGCTAGGGTATTGCGGTTCAATCTGAACTGTAGATCTTCATGCCGACTTTCCTTTGCAATAGATTCATTAACAAACTATATTTGCGACATACCAATCAATTAATCAGTTCCAGCTCATCAGCTTCCTTCATTAAATAATGCATGTAAACATTTAATGCATTCTGTTACAACTCGGTTACAAGTTGGTAAATACTAAACTTTACTCGGTAGACATTCCGCCTTCATTAACCGATAGCGATAACCTTAGGGTTTACCGACTAGGTTCTTTGCTTGATAACATAGTATAGTATTAACCTTACAATTTACAACATATGTATGATGTTAAAACAATCTAAACATCATGATCTCATCATTTTTTGACTTGGTAATAGTTGCCCATTGAATACCTTATTCATCCCCTTATTCATCATAATCTTTCCTTTGTCTTTTACTGACATCTTTATATTCTTCAAATCATACTTCTCAAGATATGGCAACATCATACTGAATCAAAAAATCAATTTCTTGACATCAATGACAAAATAATAATATTAAGACGGTAAACATTCTTAATCAGTTATATCCATAATCATCAACAACCTTCTCAATATCCTTATTAAAATGCCAACAATCTCCCATTGTCTGTTATAATGCCAAATGCTAACAGCCATATGGTGTTGTAAGGGGTCATTTGGTGTCCTATAACTCCTTAGGACACCATATGACCCATTAGGACACAATATGGTGTCGTTATGGGTCATATGGTGTCCTAAGGGGTCATATGGTGTCCTATGGGGTCATAGAACACCATATGACCCCTTAGGTGTCGTTAGGAATCATATTGTGTCTTACTGGGTCATACGGTGTGTTATGACCCCTTAAGACACCATATGACCCCTTAGGACACCATACGACCCATAATGACACTATATAGTGTCTTAAGGGGTCAGATAGTGTCCTAAGTGGTCATAGGACACACGATGACCCCTTAGGACACAATGTGAACCCTAAAGACATGTAAGGGGTTATATGGTATCCTAAGGGGTCATAGTAGACTATATGACCCATTAGGACACTGTATTACCCCTAAGGACACCACCCATAATGACACTATATGGTGTTCTAAGGGGTCACATGGTGTCCTAAGGCATCATATTGTGTCCTATGACCCCTTAGGACACAATACGGTGTTGTTATGGGTTTTATGGTGTTGTAAGGAGTCATATGGTGTCCTATGACCCCTTAGGATACCATATGACCCCTTAGGACACAATATGGTGTCGTTATGGGTCGTATGGTGTCCTAAGGGGTCATATGGTGTCCTATGGGGTCATAGGACACCATATGACCCCTTAGGTGTCATTTGGGATCATGTTGTGTCTTAACGGGTCATATGGTGTGTTATGGCTCCTTAAGACACCATATGACCCCTTCGGACACCATACGACCCATAATGACACCATATGGTGTCCTAAGGAGTCATATAGTATCCTAAGTTGTCATAGGACACACGATGACCCCTTAGGACACAATCTGAACCCTAATGACATGTAAGGGGTTATACTGTATCCTAAGGGGTCATAGGACACTATATGACCAGTTAGGACACCATATGACCACTTAGGACACCATATCACCCATAACGATACTATATGGTGTTCTAAGGGGTCACATGGTGTGCTAAGGGGTCATATTGTGTCCTATGACCCTTTAGGACACCATATGACCCTTTCAGACACAATATGGCGTCGTTATGGGTTGTATGGTGTTGTAAGGGGTCATATGGTGTCCTATGACCCCTTAGGACACCATATGACCCCTTAGGACACAATATGGTGTCGTTATGGGTCGTATGGTGTCCTAAGGGGTCATGTGGTGTCCTATGGGGTCATGTGGTGTCCTATGGGTTCATAGGACACTATATGACCCCTTAGATGTTGTTAGGGATCATATTGTGCCTTAATGGGTCATATGGTGTGTTATGACCCCTTAAGACACCATATGACCCCTTAGGACACCATACAACCCATTATGACACCATATGGTGTGCTAAGGGCTCATAGGATATTATATGATCCCTTAGGACACAATGTGAATCGTAACAACATGTAAGGGGTTATATGGTGTCCTAAGGGTTCATAGGACACTATATGACCCGTTAGGATACCATATGACCCCTTAGGACACAATATGCCCCTTGCAGACACAATATGGTGTCGTTATGATTTGTACGGTGTCGTAAGGGGTCATATGGTGTCCTATGGCCACTTAGGACACTATATGACCCCTCAGGACACAATATGGTGTCATTATGGGTCGTATGGTGTCCTAAGGGGTCATATGGTTACCTATGGGGTCATAGGACACCATATGACCCCTTAGGTGTCGTTAGGGATCATATTGTGTCTTAACGGGTCCTAATTGAATTGCACAAAAATCAACAAAAATGAACCAAAAAAATGATAAATGCGAATGTACAACTGCCCCTAGAAAAATATTTAAATAGCTTATATAAAAATTATTACAAACTTAATATTTAAGTTTAATTGATTAAAATAATAGCTTCTAACTATGCATAAGGAAACAATCGGCCCGTGTCTATAGTTGGAGACGTTACATTTTTGCTCCATGTGGCGATTGACGTAATATATATTGGAGTGAAATTATTCTTTCCATTACCAATGTTTAAAAGTTAATTATTCTTTCCATTACCAATGTTTAAAAGTTTTCCTATTTCTCAAGTAAAATATGAATTCCTAATTTAAATTTTCAATTTTAACTTTAAAGTAAAATTGTTATTTTTTTTATCAAAGTTAAAATTTATTCTATTCTTAAAATAAAATACAGTATCCTAGTTTCCCAATTATATAAAGATCCCATATAAAAATCCAAACTTTAATTTTAAAATTGTTATTAATTTTTTTATCAAAATAAAATTTTATTCTATGCCGAAAGGAAAATACGGTTTCCTAATTTTCCTATCGAAGTTAAAGTTTATTCTAATCTTGTGAAACGTGATCCTCGCTTGGTTATGCTCAAAAGTGGCTTCTCCATTCCAAAGTAAAATAGTTTTCTATTTTTTCTATATATGAGTCCAATCAATCCTTCTCTAAAGAAAATACCTACCGATTCATTTGGATTAGTGTAGATAAATAAAAGATATTAAAGTGACATATCTTTAAGCTTTGCCAAGTGGAATGAGATTGTAGAAGTTTCTAAGTGTTAGAAAATTGTAAACTACAACTATGGTAAAATCAAATATTAAGATAACATAAAAAAATATTATTAATATTATAAAGATTTTGTAATATATTGCATAAAATTTTATACAAAGTTATTGTTCTATTAGAAGTTATCTTTCAATTGATTAAACATTAAAACTAACATCAAGGCATTAAGTGACTTTTTTTTTAATAAAGGGGTAACTATTAAGAACAACAACACTATAACTTAACCATGAACATGTCAAAGCCAATCATTAAGGTGACCTTATTTTAAAATGTGAACTCTAATTTTCTAGCACCTCCCTTAAATTTTAAATTATTAAAAAATAAAATAAAAGGAACATAACTTCACAAGTAACTATCAAATAAATTCTCCTATTAAGAAGAACCCTTTTAATAAATTAGACATATATTTTCATGTATTTAAATATAACTTAATAATTGGTTGGGGGCTTCTTTCATGTTTATCTAATCAGAATCATAACAATCCTCTTAAGATTTTTAGGATTAGGGAATGAATAAAGAAGCTATCCCACTATATTAATAATCCTCTAGCAAGCTCATTGGTACAATTTTTCTTTTATTATTCAATTTATTCTCCAACCAATATGGAGAAGTTCCCAAAGCTTGGGACAAAGAATTAGGGGAGAAACGAAGGGTCCTCTTCAATGGTGGAGTTTTTTTTTTCATTTTGCAAGTTGAAACGAAAAGTAGGAGTTACCTTATCCTTCTAAGGATTTTTCTTAGATTCTTGCAAAGCAACACAGGCATCTTTTTAATACCTCAATCTATTACTCTTGTTCATTTTCCTTCTCCTTTCCCTTATCTTTCTCATTTTTCTTTTAATTTTCTTTCTTATTTTTCTCATCTACTCTTGTTTTCTTTGGTGGGCCATTCCCATAGGTCTTCTTAGGAGTCTTTCTTTTTTCAAGAGGCTCATAGCCACCTCCACTTCCTCTGGGTGCATGATTCTATTGAGTAGGAGTGAGCATTGAGGAGGAAGTTCCCACTAAACTTAGGTTGGATTGCCCTCCAGCTTTCTACCATTTCCTCTTATAAACCTTTGAAGCATCTAATTTATTCTTAACCAACTAGATTTGTGTCCTTATTAGAACCACAACAATTTTTTTATTGAAGATCATTATTCTCTTCGAGGCTCCGATCTATTGAGATTATTGACCACATTTGAATGTGAGAAATCTAGATGGGATCAACCAAATTAGATTGACCATCTTCTATGTCAAATCAATATGTCATCCTAATTTGAACGTCACAATTTATCTTAGGCTCGTTCTCATCCCTCACTTCTCTTCCTCATTTCATAATTATCTTAGCATCTTGCCCAATAATCCTCCATATGTGGAATATCATGAAATTTAGGACCAAGCTACAAATCGTCTTTCTAAATTAATTTTTACCAAAATGAAGCCTAGAATCATCATAGGTGGAGAAGGTGTATTTAACAAGGTCTCTCTCAATGTTGAGAGCATCAGATCAAGAGTTGCATGACTAATATCGTAGCCCAATAGAGAATTGTATTCCTCCTTTCTTCTCTTTGCATACCTACTATTTACTTTTGATACTTGTATGCATACCTCAATCAAAATGAATTTATATTCTTCATATTTAGGTCAATTGTGAGGTAATCCATCAAATCCTCCTACTTTGATGTATATGAATCTATAAAACTGAATGAAATCACTTCCATGATGGTTTACTAATTGAATGACCTCAAGAGAAATCCTTTGGCCCAAATCCACTTCTAGTTCCCCAACTAGCCTCATGGTGAATACAACATTCACCTTCTATACTTATGGCAGATTTTCTCAAATTCTATATTAGTATAGTCATTAAAAATTTGAATATGATCATTAGATTCATCTACATGCTTAAGTAAAATCCATGGTCTTGTGCAAGCCAATGCATAAAAAAGATAAGAGGACATATAGAAATAATTATTGAAAGCAAATTTTGAGATCATATAGTGAAGTTTGTCACTAATTAGACTAGCCCAATCCAAGTATTGTTGCCCTTCACATATTATTTGCACACAGAAAAATATTCATTCTTCAAAATCATGAGCATTAATCTTGTCTTTCAATCCATGCAAAAATATTATGATATCTATAATTTCTCCCTTGCAATGAGACTTACACAAGCTCTTGAATTACTGAGATTTGTCTTTTTTGGTACTACAAACCTTTCTCTGATGATAAATTTTTATAATGCCATTTGTTTTCACTAAAATATCACTATGAAGTTGTTAAATCAAAGTCTACATACTTTTCCCTCTCAGGTAACTTGAATCACTCACTTATTGTAACTTTATCAAGAATTATAAGCAATTTATCATTGCCTTTTCTTATCTCCCTAGTATTTGGGTTGTACTGGTTAATACATTCAAATAAAAAATTAATGTGTTGTACGACTATATAGGAAAGCAATTGATTCAAGGATACTACTCTCTACCATTCTATGGGTGATTGGGTGGATTATTTACTCACTCCCAAAAAATCTCTAAGATTGATGTGCCCTAGCCTTGCATCTCCTATCTCAAACAATGTACTATCTAACCTAGAAAATTACTCATAGTCCAAATACTTATAGTTCATTTTTACCACTCTTTAGCTGAAAAATACTATTGTCTAATTTTGGGACAAATTTGACAAAGTAACACCTATATTTCATAAAAAAAAAAATTGAATTTTTTTGGAAAAATCATTGATATGAGTGATGGAGATAACTACGAAAAGACTAGGGATGAAACCCTACTACTTTGAATGTTTTTGAGATGGAATGGTGAATGAATTCTACTCTTTTTCACCTGCAAACTCTCTACTTCAACCTTTCTCTTAGTGCTCTCCAAACCCATGTTATTCATTTGTAATTGCTTTTGAGAGTAATTTGAGTTCTTTTCATTTATTATAGGCTTGCATTTACTTCACCTAGCTCAAATTTGATAGTAAATAATATGGGGTAGCCTGTACTTGTTGGAGACAATTTTGAAATATGCTTTTTGAAAAAAGAGCATCAAGCTTTGGGAAGGTTCTCAAAACCTTGTTGAAATATGACAAAGGTTTTATACCCTCTATTATTATTCACCTTTTCCTTTTTATTCTTCTTCTCTTTTTCTTATATCTCCTTTTCTTTTCTTTTAATTAAACTAGCTTTTAGAATCATTAGAAGAATTGAGTTATATGTCAACTGTCAATAGGTTTGTGAAAACATTATCGAATTCCAACAAAGTTATCTTAACTCTTTAAATTTTCATCTTTGAGAAAATTTATTTCTTTTTTTCATCATTTTATCACTAAGAATTATTAAAGTTATAGGTCCCGTGTCAGAGCTCAATAAGGTTTTGAAAACCTTGCGAGCTCCCAACATTGATTTTAAAGTCATATTCACATGTGTTTCTTTTCAAAACTTTGTTGTTGAACAACATTTTCAGAAAATCATCAAGTCGTGGAATCCTTGGTGATTCTCAAAGGAATTATTAAAACCTTTCTTAAGACCAACATTTGAAGGAACAAAAGAACTTTTTGAAAGATTTGATGATTGGGAGAACAAGGACTTCATCATTTCTAAGCCAACTTGTGAGAACCTTGTTAGGAGGCAACATTGACTTCAAAACAATCTTAAAATACCAACAATAGAGACTAAAACCTTTTTTACTTGTATTGGTTGAAAGATTGTAACGTCATGATGTAAATGGTATTTGAACTTGCAGGTTCAAAATTTAAAAGGAAGGGGAGATTGATACAAATGAACTCCTAAAAATCAAGATGCTGATTGCCAACTAACTCCACATAATTAGGAGTTGATTTTTCTATTTTGAACTAATGTTACTTAGACTTTGTATTCTTCGTAGGAGATAATTTAGGAGTCTGGTTTATGTTAAGGAGGTTGTTTAGGGGCTTGTTATGGAATGAAATAAAGAGCTTGAATCATAGGAAGGATAGTTTTTAGAGATGTAATTATTAGTTTTGAATGATGAATTCAAAAAAGGAATACAAAGCAAAGTTTCAAGGTTTAGTTGTATATATTATATTGTGCTTAGTTTTTCTATTATACAGAAGGCTTGTAGGATCTAAGTAATCTTTTGTATCACAAACATTATCAAGTGATTAATCTTTGATTCCTCAACAATTTACAATTTAGATGTCTTTAAATTCATAACTTAATGTGCGACTCAATCAAGGAAAAGTGCAAGTTTTTTAATCCTCAAATTTATGAAAAATATTTTTCTATAACTTGATTAAACCAAAGTTGGTGGCAGCAAATTATCACGAAAAAGTACAAATTACAATAAGAGAGAATGCACATGAAGTGAGGTTTTAGGCAATTTGATAGATTGTTAGAAGAGATAGTGGATGTCTCTGGCATTATGTACATCTACATCTTGTCAAAATATGTAAGTGCTTGGAAGATAGCAGAGAGAAACAATTTAGTCTTTTGTCAAAACTAGTAGAAAGCACAGGCTGTGTCAAAGCCATTATATTAAGTTCTCCTTTTCATTCACACTTTTTTGATATCTCGATATAGTTTTGAATATGTAGGAAGGTAAGGAATTGAGATTGTTTCACAAGCAAGGAGAAATAGAGGAATCTTTGTAGTTTAAAAATTAAAAAAATATATACTATAGGAAAGTTATTAGCAAAAAATTTAAAATAAAAATTATTACTAATATATTAAAAAAAAATAAAAAATTAGAATTGTTTATTGGAAAATCATTTTAAAAAGATCAAGTATTGTTCAAGGTAATTTTTCATTTTGTGACAAGAAATATAAATTCTGTGACAATATTTAAGAGTAGAAATGCATAATGTAGTAATAGTCATTGCAAATTTTGATCTAATTTTATCACAAATTTAAATATTCTAAGATTGTTTAGGGTTGATTTAGAATCTCGTTTAAGAGTAGATTTCCTATTTTGTGTTTGTAAAGAATTATAAATGTTTCTACTTCTTGAACAAAAACTATGCAAACTTTTATATTAATGAAAATTAAGAATAATTTCTATAATTTTGATATACATTCTGTTGATTTTTATAAAAAATGGTTAATTTTTTTGGAACATTTAAGCTAGGAATAGTGAAATGGATAGCAATGGATAACAGGCTTTTAAGAAGTAATTTGCGTTGACAAAAATATAGAATTTAATATTAGTTATTAAAAATTTTGTGATCTATAAGAAGTCTTTTTAAAGTGTGAATAAGTGGTATATAACTTTTTATTAACAAGAGAGATAAAAATAAATTATTCATTAAAAGAAGTGAGTGGTAGAAAGGCACGCCTTCACAATCTTAATGGGACTAAGTTCAAACAAAGACAAAAATATGAAGAACAAAGTTCACCACGAGAAAAAATAAAATAAAACTGCCAAGTAGCCTGAGCAGCACCTATAAGACAAACTAAAGACAGAACACAACATTTTGAATATTCCCCAAGCTGGACACAAAGTGGGCTCTTGCTCTTCCCCAAACTGGAGCACGAACTTCACAGGTTTCCACCACCCACTTCACCTTCCCTGCTATCATAGTCTCAACTGCCAGATGCAGACGCTTCTTTTACTCCATCCATCACTCCACATGCGAATCCTGCTAACTCAATTGCTGCAGATATCTTATCTTCTCTGAATTCTGCAGCCCATTTCCTGGAACATTTGACCAGAATCTTGGGCGATTCTCTGACGCACATAGCAATTAGATCGGCAAGCATGTTGATTAGATAAATCTGCAACTGCTCTGCATTGTCAGCTAAACCTGGACGATCGAGGATTATTTTGCATATCTTGAACATGGCATAAGGTTCTCCTACTACAGACCAGTCTGTCTCAACGGCTTTTGAGCCGAGATCGCCCAAGAGGTTCCAGTTTTCAAGTCTGTTCTTTGCTTCACTATACAACTTTTCAATGCCGTTGGCAACTTTGGGCAACTCTTTGAAATTGAATTCACTAACATAGGTATATCCCAGCATAAAAGCTTCCAAATTGGATATGTTGAAGATATCCAAAGAGATTCCTATGTTATCGGGGCAGTCGAGAAAATCCATCAGCTCCTCTGTTTCAAAATAAGATGTACTCACATCCTCCTTTAACTGCTGGTCTCCAGAAACTAAGTCATCCATGAGCTTCACCAAATGTAATAAGTAGAAGGCTGTAATCTTCCGGAAGGAATCGTTGAGCAAAGGAAAATATATTTTCACACTCTCCAACGGCTCCAGTAATTCTTTCACATCTTTGCTTGGAAAAATATCTTGAACAAGCCTGCTTCCAGTTACTTTCTGCAACTGTCTGCAATGTCTGCCTTTCTCACGAGTCCGCTCTATGCATTGCTTTTTATAATTGAAAGAGCTTTTATTTGCTTCCCATAAGCTCTTTGCGTTATCTCTCGGCATGCATACCCGCTCCAAAGCTTCCCTGTATCTGGGAAAATCTTCATCTTCTGGAGGCGCCCAACAAAACCTTTTTGTCAACAGAAGCACCGAAATCCCGAGCTGAGCCACGGGAACGGACAGTAGGAAATACGGCAGAACGAGCAACAGCACTAAGAAAAACATCAGTAACATATCCAGCGGTAAAGTTAACAGCAGTACGAGGCCCAGAAGGAAGTCCAACAGCAGTAAGGGCAACAGGAGCAAATTCAACAGCAGTAAGGACAATAGGTGGGCCCTGATGTATTCTACAAATGGAAAAATTGATTTCTTGAAAGCTTGCACTATTTTCCGTACCAAAACAGAGATTGTAAACTTGTACCGCTTCATCATGAAACGATTTGAATGGCCAAATCTGGCTAAGAAAATAGGCTCCGTCTCTGGCTCTAGCTCTGGCTTTGGCGTTGGCTTTGGCTTTGGTGCTGCGTAAACAAGCCATCCTAGAGTAATGAAGCATCTATAGGATATTACAAACCATCCTAGAATAATAAAAATGCACTGGAGAGTAAACAATGGGAATGATCTGTGCAATTGAGATCTCAGACATATAACCTTGACTCCCATGAACACAACATTAAATGTTACTAGACATACCACCGAAAAACTAAAATGTGACCTGTTTAACACATATTCAGGCTGGGAAATACGTGCTAGAATCCATGATTTAAGCATTTCAGATTGACAAGTGTCCCAGTAGGTCTTATTGATATCCTGAGGACTCTCAAGCCTGGAGATGTTCTCATCAGTAATCTTAGGACTCTCAAGGGCTGAAAGAATCCTGCTGCCAAGATTATCACGGATGAACCGACCCCGGAGGATTGCCCAACCTACAAGTATCGAGTAATAAAAAAATGATTCGAACATAACAAAACCTGATACAATTACCCAAATCCCACTTTGGCCCTTCACTACTTTGTCCTTCTCACTAACAAGAAACTCAAGGGCAACAGACAATTCAATGGCGATATGAGTGGACAAACTAGTAAACAAGGCTGCTATATTGGCCCAAAATCCATTATTAGAGGCTAAATTGGGCACTAAATAGCCTACAAATACTAAGAGAATGAGTCTAAAAGAGTCGATTGACACTTGGTTAGAAGCAAATACTTCCAACTGGTGGTAATTGTGCCTATTCCCAATGCCCACATTCTGCACATCTAAGTATCCTATCAATTGGAGGCAGAGAGCATAGATAACAACAGCATATCCAGGAAGCCATTTAGCCCCTCTATACCATGCCACACACACATCAATGCTTATGCACATTACCAGCACAGATACTCCTACAGCCAGTAAGACCTCGTCACTTACACTAAATCCCATTCCCTCTAAAACACACAAATGATTTCCAAGGCTATTCTACCAGCTCACATTGCTTTGCTCGCGTTCTTCCCATATTTATATACGTAGATATATATATCCTTGAGAAAAATCATATTTCAAGCTTGGAATTATTCTCTTTCCTATCATTGTTTATATTTATTCTACGATTTCCTATTTTCCCTCCCGGAGAAACGAAGGTAATCCAAACAAAGAAATAAAGTAATGAAGGTAAACCACAAATCCAAATTGAAATTATTCCTATAATTTTTCCTCAATAGTAAAATTGTTTTCCTATTCTTTTGTCCGGCAAGTGCCATGTTTGTCCAATCAAATTAAGGGTTATTCTATTCTAAATTAAGAAATCCACACTATTCATTTATATTGATGTACATAAATAAAAGATATTAAAGTGACATGTCTGTAAGCTTTGCTACAATCAAGGAGACATTACTAATCTCGGGTATTCGCTGCAGTCTCATTCATAAATCTCTCTCTCCTGCGAGGAACTTTAACATACATTCAATTGGAATAATCCCTGAACGTTGAAGGCTGTGGAGGCATAGCCTTAACCACTTTTTAAAAACTTAAATCAAGAGTGTCTACAAGCTGTGGAGGAATAGGGGGCACCTTAATTGCCTTAGTCACTTTGGGTACAAGATGTATCCCAAAAATTTATAATATTCTTTTAGGGTTCACATTAATCAAAAAAATAAAATAAAATAATTGAGTAGTCTATTTAGAATTGTGTGGAAGTGTTTTCATTTTTGCTAATTTAGAATGCTCCAAATTACTCGTTTAGGCAAATGTTATAGCTTAACACCAAATCATCTTGTTTATTTAGAACACTCCAAGTTACCATGTCTAGGCAAATATCCCAACTTACTACCAAATCACCTTAGAACACCTCAAAAGTGCTCTTGTCAAGGCAAATGCCCTAGGTAAACCAACAAATCTTTCTTGAACACCCCAAACTACTCTTGTCCAAAAAATGTCTTAGTTGTTGGACAATACATGTGAATCAAGACACACTAAATTAATTACAAGAACATCTTTATGCAATATTTCAATTGTGAATCAAGACATATTCAATTATCCACAAAAAATAAACTACTAAATTCCCTTGCTCTATGAAGTGACACAAAAAAGAAACTAGCACTTGTCATGCAATGGACCATCTCTAAGCAAGAAACTAGAAAGAAACTCAATTGAGATGCAAATATTCCTCCATCAACTCTTATCTATGACCTCCTTAAACTATAATAGCTTGGTCTAACATTCAAATCTTTGAAAACTTTGTTAGGTGTAAAATGGATAGCCTTAAAAATAAAAATGATATTTGATAAACATATTATGATATTAAAAGAAAAAAAAAATTGAATTCAACCAATAATGCATCCTTATAAATAATTTCCTTTAAAAATTTAAAGCATTCAAAACTAAGTATCTAATCAATTGAAAAAGAGAGCATATATAATGACAATATATCTAGAAAGCATGTCGTACATACAGCGAAACAAATGTACATTGCTTTGCTGACCCTTTTATTCCCATATTTATATATGGAAAAGTTGAAAATTATTCTTCCCCTTTTAATGTTGACTATTATGCTAAGAAGTGCCTTCTATAGTCACAACATGATTGAATATTTCATGTAAACAAAAATTGTGAGGTTATTTGACATCTTAGCTGGTGGTTTAATTGGAGATTCGTCTCGTGCATGAACTCCTTTGTAACAACCTCTAAAGATGCAAATGGTAATGATAGAGGATGTCAAAAAATTCATCCACAACAACAAAATGTCCTTTTCTCTTCCACTAAAATTGGTGGTCAGAGTTGTGAGTTCTATATATAAGATTTTCAACTTGGAGTTCTACGAGTTCTATATATAAGATTTTTAACTTGGAGCTTACATAATTTATAATGTTGGTAGTGTGAGAAAAATAACAAGTGCAGAAAATTTGCAAAGAAGAATAATAGCACATAATACATAGATTTACATGGAAAAACCTGGTAAATATATACCAATAAAAAACCACGGGCAAATTTTGTCTTTCGTGTTGATTCTCGGGAATTACAAAGTTACAACAATCTCAAAACTATACATAAAAACATGACTTCGAGCAGCCTAAAACAACCAAGTTGCAGAGTCCTACTTGAAGACAACTTCCTAAATATAGTAATTATGACTCACACAACTGCATGTAAAACACATGTCAAAATTACTATTTATAGAAAGTTTATTAACATAACTTTCTATTTGTTAACAAAAGTAGTGGGTATTCCATGACGACGCAACCACTGCTAGCTAAGATAACCATGATGACGCAACCACTACTAGCTAAGAGTCCAATTTGGACTTCACATTCCAACAGGTAGGTGATGGTGGGAGGTACCCAAGCTTTGAGAAGAGTCCGATCTACGAAAGGAGTGACGGATAAGCCTTATCCCCTTGCAATGGATGCTAGATTTTTGATCATATGGAAACATAAAATTACATTAAGCAGTGATTCAAGTCAGATTTATCAGAAAGAAAAGTTCTCTAATTCTCTTTCTTTTTTGTTACAACATATACACCACACAATTGATATTTTTTTTTTATGTCTTTTACATATAATTTGGAAAATATAGATAAGCTAATTGTATTCCCCAAGTAAATATAATTTTTCCCCTCCTGCAAACACGGGTAATCTGAAAAGATTAGAACAATCTTTCAAATAAAGTTGGGTAATGCAGGTAAACCACAAATCGAAGTATGAAATTATTCCAATAATTTATCCCTCAATATTAAACTTTATTCTATTGAAAAGTAAAATAGGTTTCCTATCTTTTCCTCAGGCAAGTTCCGTATTAATCCAATCGATATTAAAGGTTATTCTATTCTAAAGTAAAATAGCTTTCCTTTACAGTTTGCATATTAGTCCATAAAAAATATTAAAGTGAGACAATCAAGGAGACACTATTAAAGTTATGTACGTTCGATTGGAATAGCCCATGCACAGTGTGGAGGCATAGACAATCAAGGAGACACTGTGTTAAAGTTTAAATCAAAGTTAAAAGTTTATTCTAATCCTCAAGCTAGTCCTCATTGATATCTGCCATATGGATGTATTGTAAAAGAATTAATAAATGTAATTATTATTATTTAAATAAATAAGAATGATCATTTGAATTAGTTGATTATTAGTCTATTTGGTAATATTGTAGTTATATGATTTAGAAATAGAAATTGTCAATACAATTTGAATTATAATTGTAACTTTGAATTATATACATTGTAGATTAGAATTGAATTTATTGTAATTTGATTTTTAAAAATGATATTGTATTAGAAATAGTAAGATATATTGTGATATTATCTAATTCTATTGCACTTATAACTGATAGAGTATTGAATTATATGAAAATAACTATAACAAAACTAAAATAAATAATTTTCATACTATAATAACAAGAATATTGTTATTTTGAATATTGTATTATTATTATATTAACAATATTACTTTCATATTATGGTAGAATCCATAATCTTGGTAGAATAGATGTAATATTATATTTTCAATAATATAACTATTTTTAGGGTTAAAAATTAACTACCCCATTTAAGAACAAAAAAAGTTGTAAAGAGTATTGTGAAAGAATCCATAATCTTGGTAGAATAGAGGTAATATTATAATTTCAATAATATAATTGTTTTTAGGGTTAAAAATTAACTAAAAATGTTAAAGAATATTGTGAAAAAATCCATAATCTTGGTAGAATAGATGTAATATTATATTTTCAATAAATGTTATGTTTTTAGGGTTAAAAATTAACTGCCCCATTTAGGAAAAACAATGTTAAGAGTATTGTGACAATTAAAATGATTTAAAGAAAACAATATTAAATTGTGAGCTATAGCTTTCATATCTCCAAGGTATTTGGGGTTAAAGAGAGGATTACTTTTTAATCTTGATACTAAAAAATAATATAATTGTATCCAGTAATAAAATTAATAAAATATTGTATTTTTGTATATAATTTTTTTAAATTATTCTAAAATATCTTATACAAAATTGATTCTCAATTAATGAAAAATAAAAACTAAAACTATGTTGCAAATGTAGCTTTATTACAAAATGTAAACATTAATTTTCAATATCTTCCTAAAAGTTATACTACTAAAAAGAGAAAAATAAAGAATGAAAACAATGCATCAATATATTGTAATAGTAATTTGGAAAACTTTGGAAGTGTTTCTATGAAATACCTTCTCTCATCTTGAACACCCCAAATTTCTTATTTCTAGGAAATATTCTAGCTTACCACCACATAAATGCAGAGCATTCAAATTGATCATGTGAAGCCAAATGTCTTAGCTAACCACCAAGTCTCCTTTGAACACCCAAATTGCTCATGTGCAAATAAATGTCTAAATTATTCAACAATACTTGTGAATAGAGACACACTCAATTATTCACATGTACACTACTACCTAAAACTCTAGTTGTGAATTAAGATAAACTAAATTATCCATAATGAAAGTCCTCATTTTGCAGAACAATACATGCTTAAATATCCAAGAAATATAAAATTGTCAATCTCCCTTACTCCAAGAAGGGACAAAAAAAAGGAATTGGTTTTATTTCACACAAAATCATCTTTGAGTGGTAAGCTATCTTGAGATGATAAGCTCCTCAAACTCTAGTGGAATAATGTAACATTAAAGTAATTGAAAAAATAATCAAGTGCAGAATGAATAACCTTGAGAATACAAATAAAATTTGTTAAATATATGACCATAACAATTAGATGTTAAATTCAACTAATAATTAACCACTACAAGTATTATTTTTGAAAAATCAAAGCTCTTCAACTTTTTACATGCCACATACCACATGCATTCAAAACTAAAATCTTACTCCACTTATTTATCCATTTACACAAACAACAAATTTATTTATCCTTCAAAAAAGAAAATCAAAATGCAATATCTAAAATGGAACCAAATATATGATTTATGATTTTTAGTTAATATAGAAATAAAGGTCAACTAGCTTCCCTTCTTAAAAAAATTATTTTAGTAGCAAAAATAAAATACATTAAGGTACTTAACCATAACACAATAATATATCTATCAAAACCCATTTGATTTTTAAATGAGGGGGGTGGGTACAAAGGCAGGGAGGATGAATCTGATGATGATGATGCCAATGGGTTCATTCTCCCCCATCAATGCATGTGTCTATGGTGCATTTGGTCAGGGGGATCGATGGATCTGGGGTTTTTCTACATGTAAACCATTAAGGACGGAATGAAGCATGAAGGGAGAGGAGAGAGTTGCAGTGTTAGGGTTTTTGCTGGTGAGGTCTTTGTTGGAGATGAATCCGACCCAGCTCCAAATAGATGGAGGGGGGGTTTTGTGTTGGTGTTGTGTTGGGTTTTGGCATGTGGAATGGCAAGGCTAAAGCGAGCTCCTATTCTAGGTATTGGTTTTTGCCCCTGCTGCTCGCTACTACATCTTGCCTAGGCTTCTAGTTATTTTGGGTGAGCTAATCGATAGAGATCATAGAGGGCTCTGATTTCCCTCCTTTCTGGTTGTTGATGGTCATTGTTTTGGTTTCTCTCCTTGGTATTCTCTCTATTTTCCTTCTCATGGGTTTTCTACAACTCTGTCTATAGAGGTGACTCGGTCTCCTATAGAGGTGGAGATGTGTTTTTCTTGTGAACCCTTGAGTGGATGCGGGGAGTTGCGTTGGGTGGTTGATTCTTTGGTCATGCATTGGCAGTTCCTTTCGAGGTAGAGCTCCCCTCCCATGCAGATGTGGGTTCTTTTGTGGTTCCCCCTTATTCTCTTTTTTCTTGCTTTTGGCTGGAGGCTTTTATGGTTTTATTATGTGATGATTTTGGGAGCCATGCTAAAACCAAGTACTTTTGGTTTAGGGAGCCTATTAAAACCCCATGGTGTGGATTATCTAGGTTATGAGATCCTTGTGAAAACCCTTGTTCTTATGTTTCAGAGGAAGGTTAAGGGAGCCTTTTCAAAACCCTTGTTTTTCCTAATGATGGGGTTTGGTCTTCTGTGTATATATCTTTTGACTCCTAGGTCTCTTTGTGATGAGGGTTTTTTTGTCTCTCTCTTTCTTGGTTCCATGGCTTTGTTTGTTGGGCTCCATTTTTTGCATCTTGGGGTTACTCTGGTCTTTCCTATTGTGTTGGTCCTATCTTCTATGGAGGGGGAGATGGATGTGGCTATAAGTGACCATTCTCCTATTGAGGTGGAGTTGGATGCTACTGGAAAGGCCTGGAAGTGCTGGTGGGGGCTGATGAAGCCTTATCATTTGGCTGTAAGGAAGTTGTTGATGGCATTTCTACTATCTTTGTTATTTTTTATCCTTTGGAGGTGGAGATATTAAATAGCATGTTTCTCATAGAAAGGATCACTCTCAAGGATAAGGTTGTGGGATTGCAGATAAAACCCATGATTATGGTTGAGGGAGCCTTCTTCCCTATGTTCATGTTTGTCTAAATCTTTTGGGGATGCTTCTAAGGCCTTATTCTCTTATCGCAAGTTCTGTAATGCTTATTCTATATTGTTAGATTGTGGTTGGGCCGCTACATGTCTATGTTGTATCCTTCTGCAACATTCGTTTGTTGGTTTCAGATCTGTGAAAAATCCAAGGGTTTCAAGTCCCTTCAAAACTTGTTGTATGGGGTTTCGGGTCCCCTCAAAACCTATTTTATCTTTACTCAAAAACACAATAATATATTTATCAACAACTTATAAATATGGAACTAATCTACCAATACCAAATCTTCAAGCTGGTAACCACTAACTAGACCAATCACATAGTGGTAGACTAATCACTAGTAGACGACATTATAAAAACCACACTAAATGCATGAAAATTGATAAATCATTTCTTATTTATTTCAAGTTTCTTTCAAAAGTTTTTTTTATATTTTTATCACTTGAAAATAAAATTACTTTCTAAGATATTTCACAAAAAAAATTAAGATGTTCAACATTTTCAAAATAATGCAAAGGTGACCATTTAAGAAATTGAGTGGATGTGACCTCTTTGGAATTGAGTGTTTCTCTTTTGGTTGTAGTATGTGGGGGATTGAGATCCTATTTTAGTGGTTTATGTGTTTGACTTCTATTTTCCTTAGTATTGAAGGTTATCTGTGTTGCTCATTTGTTGGCCTCATTATTGGTCCTGATCTTTAGAGTTGCCTATTTCATTTTTCTCTATGGTTTTGCTTGCCATTTTTCTTAGGTGTGGTCCTAGTCTAGTGAGTTTTCATCCATCTCTATCATTTTTGGGGTTGTCCTTTTGTTGTTATTTTAGGCTTTGTGCTTCTCGTTTGCATATCTTCTTAAACCCCTTTCTAGTCAATGTGTTGTTGCTAATTTTCAAGGGCACATTCTAACTTTCTATTTTCTCTTATTTTGGTTAAGGGATGTTTATTATTTTGAGGTTGTTATTAGCCTGGTTGGAGCCTAATGCTCTCTATTTTTTTTGGTTTCAAGTGGGTTTGTGCTACTCTTATTTTGGGTTTTCTTTTTGTGACTCATATGGAGGTTGGAAATCTTCTTGTGTCTAGGGTTCATATTTGGCTATTTCGACTTCTTTCTTCCTCTTTTGGAGTTGCCATTGAGATGGTGGTATCCATTATCAAGGTGGTGACTTGCTTTGTGGGAGAGGTTGGAAGCTATTTTGTGAGTGATCTTCTTATCTTTGGGTGCTTGGAGGTGAGGATGGATCAGGTGAGGTTCTTCTTCCTAGTGGTATCTCCTCTTTATTGTTCCTATTGAGGTGAGAACCTTTTATTGAGGTGGAGAGGGGATTCGCAAGAGAGGGTTGGAGTTATTGGTTTGGAGCCTTTCTTGGCTATGGTAAGCTAGTTTTGGGAGTCATGTTAAAAACCAATGTGAATGTTTGGGGAGCCTGTCAAAACCTTTTGTTCCTCTTCATTCTCCTATTAAGTTGGGAAGTTTGGTTTCTTTCAATTAGTTTGATATTTATTATCCTTGTGCTACATGATCTGAAGGTTACAAGAGCCAAGGCACATTAGAAGTTTATCATGTTTTGTAATTAAGTGATAACCTAATAATTAATGGGTTGGGTAGTTAGATTCATTAATAAAGATAATAAGTGATGTGATCCTCATGACATGATCCTAGGGAGGATGTTTTAGGATAAGCATGAGAAGTCCATTGCTATGGCAAGTCAATCTCCCTTGTTCTCTCATAGGTTGAGATGGCTCCACATCCCCATAAGGCTAGTGCCTTATGTTGTTATATATATTACATTTGTTATGTTAGAGGATGGCATGTGATGACACTTCACTCCTACATGTGTCCCCTTGTGGTTTATTATTACCTCTTTTTAGTTTGCATTTATGCCTTGTTGATTTGTGCGTCTCTGGAAGTTTAGTCTTGTATGATGTGATTGGCCATGCATGCGAGTCGATGTGTGGTTAGTCTCTTTGGTTATAGGTGTCAGATTAGGTTTAGAGTGTGTGTTGGGACCTTGTGCCATCTCCTAGAATGGGGGGTGGTTCCTTTGGTTCCACATGGTCGGGTGGTTGGTGCTTTTAGCCATTGGGATGTTCTCTTGGATTCATTGTGCGTGGATGTGGATTATCCTTCTTGATGGAATATAGATGTACCTTGTAGCAGATTTATGTAATGAAATGATGAAATGCATGTATGTAGTATCTTGTATGTGGTGGATGGAATCATGTAAAAGAAGAGCTATGTTCTTGAAGTTTTGTTATGTAAATGTATTTGTAAGTAATTCATGAATGGTAGTTAGGATATTTTGTAAATGTGGAAATGAGATGTTCTTGTTAAATGAAGAGAATGATTTTATGTACCTAAATTTAACAATGGTGTTGCAATTGAAATAGATGTGATTTGTAATATGATCTTTTTGTATTGGTTAGAAAGGAATTTTATGGTTATTCTTTAGATTGTGATTTAATTTTTGAAAGAACCCTGAGAAAAGGAATAATCTTAAATGTCAATATTGAGGATGTTAGATAATATGGATAAGGTTTAGATAATGATGTCTCAATGTGTATGTTTGGAAATTAAGAAAAGTATGTAGAGAATGAAAGAAATTATGAAAGGAGAATATTACTAGGATTCTTTTGTTATGCATTAGGGTTTTTTATCAAATGAAATGATCATGTTAGGAAAGTGGTTGTATGTGTAGCTAGATTAGAAAAAGGAAATTGTCGCTAATGGATTCATGGATTTTCTTTTGGTGCTATGTGTAAGCTATGATGTAATGAAGGAATTATAAATGTGAATAGATCATGTTGCTAATAGGTAAATCATGCTAGATAGTTAGTAAGTGACTTGTATATGATGTATGCCATGTACTTATATTAGAAGTAATGGATTTATATAGTTATGTGTTTGTAAGTTTGTAAATGAGCTTCGTCATTGAATGAATAGTGTGATGTTTTGCTTAGTCGTGATTAAGTAAAAAAATAAGGGAATTTAGTTTATCATGTGGATTGAAGAATGAATTATGATTTATACATTATGAGTAGATAACCATAATAGATGGAATGAGAGCATGTTAGTATTAGATACGATTGAAGTATGTTTAAATTGATTAGTAAGGATGAATTATACCCATGCATTAGGATTGCACTATTATGGAAAATGATAAGAGCATGTAGAAAGGAAATGATGGGTTAAAACACATTTAGATTTGGTGCTTAAAATGAATGAATGAATATGGGGTTGTCTTACATTTCTAAGAAAGGAATGTAATATGTAGTAAAATGGTAGAATGGCATGCATATCATGATGGATAGATAATTTGGTAGGTTGTATATCTCATGGTGAGGAAATGAATACAATGCATTAAATTAAGATGGAATATGTTTATCATGTGAGTAGGATGTCATTATGGTGGTAAAATAAGTAATGACGTTGAAGTACCTTAGAGAGAGATTAATGATGTTATGTTATTTCTCCTTACGTAATTAATGTAATGATGTGTGTTCATAATGGTTATTGGTTAATGAATGTAGTTAGATGGAGATGTTATGTGACACATTAGTTGTTAATAGATGTTAATAAAAAAAAATTAATCTCCATTATTGTGTTAGTAGTTTTAATTTCTCTAGGGTATTTTGGTGTGCATTACATTTGGTATCAGAGCCCATGTTGAAAACACTGGGATCTTTGGTTAAGGATGTTGCTATTAGTCTTGTGAATGTACTTTGATGTTCGTTTGAATCAAGTTACTCTTGAGATTTGGATTGTAAGAAGTGTCATTGGAACTTTGGGAATATTAGATGTGTATGCTTGGTGTTTCTCTCTAATCCCTTCTAGGGATCATAATTTTAAGTAAAGTGTGTATTCATTTCATATGCATGTTTCCAGAATGAGAGGAATGTCTATATGATCTTGTCTGACCTTGCTTGCTTTGTAAATTTCTAGTGCTTAATTGAATGATTAAGGTTGCTCTCCTTATTAGGTTGTAGAATGAGGAAATATTGTATGAATCCTCTTAACTAATGCTATGTTTATAAAATTAGCCTATTATGTTGAACTTCCTACGAACAGTAATCTGAAGTGCTTGTATTATGCATTTAGGAATAATTTAGTATAGATGGTGGTGTGAAATTAAAGAACTTGTAAGTGATGCATATGTATACATAAAATAGCAGCTTAATAATGTATTTCCTTTGTTTTAATCTCCTATGTGAAATGTAAAGAAGTTAGCTAGTGATGTATGAGTACCCAATAGGACTGTCGGTCATTTGTATTGTTAGGCCCAATATGGAAAGCTAATGTACTGAGAGGGGAGGGGTGAATCAGTACTTCAAATCCTTTTATAAACAATATCTTTACTGTTATGCATAAACCAAAAACTGCTATAACATAACATAAAGCTAAAACAAATAAATAACAATCATACATGATTCACTCCATAACACATATATTTTGGTTACGCGAAAACTCTTGGTTAGAGAGAAAAATTGTCGTGGGGATGGCACCCACAACTTCACTACTGCAATAATAAAGGTTGCTCGGTTAGAGCTACATATTTAGCTATTTTTGATAGCTAACCATGTTAGGATTATCAAGATATGTTAGATCTACCTTGCTAAAGGATTTTACAACACTTAATCTAAATGCTGCACCTGATTAAAGGCTTTACAGTTTATAGACTTGATTAGAGTCTTTTACCCTGTTAAAGGTTTCTCTTACAACTTCAAAATTTTCAATAAAATCTTTACAACTATCTGCAACTTTACATCTAAAATGTTATAGAAAATTCTATGTGCTCAAAATAAGATTACCTTTCCTATAGCATACCTTGGTAACCCATAAAGTAACTCGGTAAACCCTTCTGTTTACTCTGTTCTTTGACTGTACTATGAAATCCTTCTTGGTGACCTTTGTGTCTCTGTAACAGTCATAATACTTAGTGCTTTCTCATGCATTACACATGTCTCACTTCATACACTTGTGTATATTCATGTCTCATACTTTTTATCTTCAATCCATGTTGTATAAATAGATCTCTTATGTCGATGATCTGATTCAATGCTTCGATCTTACAAACATGATTTCTTGAATGAATAACCATGCAAAATATTTCATTGGTTAGATGACCTCAAAATCATACACAATCTTAAAGTGCAATTTCCAATGTGATAACGGTTCTATGTTCCTCGATCTTGTAACATGTTTTCGTCCAGGTTCAATGAATCTGGTAACACGTTTCACTCGGTGTATATCATCTTGGTGTATCATCTTTGCTGCTTGGTAGACATGGAATGATACTCGGTAGACAGCTCGATGCATACTGGGCTCGATGACTACTTTCTTCTGTAACCAACTGGACTGTGCATACCGACTGAATATTTCGGTAGTAGTAACCGACTAGAGTATATAGAATGACTTTGGATATAAAACTAATGGCAACTTGATAAGTAGTAACAATCTCCCCTTTTGACATTAGTTGAGATGTTTGACAAAACTACTTTCAAAGTCATAACTCAAGAATCTATATACTTTACAAAATTTGACTAAACTGACAGTATATACATTAGTCAATGAAATAGTATATTCAGATATATTGCCCTTATCAATATATTGTACAAAATTCTGATTTGTATGCTCGGTGATCAAAGATCAGTGTGTTGCTCTTGTTCTTTGCTTATTCTGCTCTGTTCATTTCTCGGTATACTCCCCCTATATACTACACTCCTATTGTTTGATACTTTGAATACTATATCACTCCCGCTTTTTGACAAACATCAAAATTTAGTTACCATTTGGTGGTGGCAACTGGTCAAAAATGGATGTGTACTTTGTCTGTGCTTCAGTGAGAGCGACAGAGAGTGCATCCTTAACACTGTCCATTAAAGAATTATGTGCTTGAATATCAGCCAATAATGATATTAAGCCATATAAGGTGCTTTCCTCTTGTGTAGTAGATAAAGATGTAGCCCGGTTGATCTGTTCTTGGACGGATGAAAGATGAGGAAGGAATAATGTCTAAAGTGTCATTATGTCCATCCAGATCTTGTGTTCCTCATTCCATAGTTCCAATTGTTGAGCCATGAGCTGTTGAAGCTTGGTATAAAAATTCTGAACTGAATTGGGCTCTGGGGTCAACTTATTTGAGAGATCTATGATCTCTTTCTCAATTGCTTCGGTTTTATTTTTGATGTCTTTAATGAATAAAGAAAATGTATAGAGTTTCTGAAATAAATAAAGAATGTGCTTGAGTTGAGGGGACAACTCAACAATAAATTTGACAAGTTTAACTTTGCCAATAGCTATAGTTTTCTGTACCTCTTCTATCATTTTAGCAGTAAGCTCCTTATCTTTTAGCTTGCTCAAATATTCAGATGCATCGATTCCAGATGTCTCTATCTGATTAAGGAGTTCATCAAGTTGAATATGGATGGCTGCATAGGTTGACACTATAGCTATAGGTAGCATATCTGTTAGTAGTGTCTTTACCTTCTGAAGTACTTTATTTTTCTTTTGTATGGCCATTTGTTTCTCTTGTTTGGCCTTTGCTTTACATAGTTCACTGAAATCAATGAGTGTTGCCCTTTTAATAATATTGTGGGTTCAAATCCCATTGTGGTTTTTCCCATTTGAGTTTCCACGTAAAAAAAATGGTGTTATATTTTTGTGGTTGATTGTTTTATGTTTCTGCATTTTAGTTTCATGTATCTGGTAGTTCAAGAGTAAAACTGTAAATTTGTTTACTGGTAGATCACTGATTCAACCCCCCCTCTTAGTGGTCTTTGCATCCAACAATTAGTATCAGAGCTTAGTTCCTTCGAGGAAGCCTAACCGCTTGAGGAAGGTCCAAGAGATTGAACCAATGGATTTCGGTTTGCAAAGACAACTTTGCGTAGCACTTGAAGATCTTGATGCAATAAGAAAAGAAGTAAATTCCTTAAAGAGAAACTTGAGTGCAGCTAAAGATTTCATTTAGGATCTAAAAGAACAACTCAACACTTCAAGAGACAAGAGGAAAGAGCTGATGGACACGTTGAAGGAAAAGCAAGAGCAAAGTGTTGAATATCAAATCAAATTAGAAGAATGTGAGAAACTTGCTAGAGAGAATGTTGTAATGAAAAATAATATGCAATCCATTATGATGAAGCTGACTAAGGAAATTGAAGACCAGAGGAAGAATGAAGAAAATCTGGCTCAATCATTGAAAGACAGATCAGATGAATGCATCAAATTGACCTATGAGAATGATCAGTTGAAGCTAGAATTGACACAGTCAAGGAATGATGGCCAAGAACTTGAAAGACATATTATTGCCCTAAGAGATGAACTTGCTACTGCAAATGGATACAAAGACAAATTCAAGGCCAAATCAACAATGCTTGAAGAAATGATAGACAGTCAAAGACATGGAAATGATAGAAGAGGACTTGGTTATGAGAAAGGAGAATCCTCTGGATCTGGTCAAAGCAATGCAAAGCCTAATCATCAAAAGAGAAAGAGACAACCGCATGCCCATAAGTTTAATGGTAGATTCTTTACTTGCAATAAATTTGGTCATATGGCAAATCAGTGCAAAAGTAGGATGAACAATGGAATGGTGAATAATGCAAATAATGGTTCTACCTTTAATGATCAGTGCTTCATATGCAATAATTTTAGTCACAAGTCAAATATGTGCAAAGCAGTAATGAATAACTTTCAAAACAAGAGATGCTATGCTTGTGGGGTGTTTGGACATATCTCTAACCAATGCAGGATGAGACCAAATCAGATAAAATTCAGACCTATGCAAAAAAATGTTGTTTGCCATGCATGCAACAAACTCAGTCACCTAGCTAAATTTTGCAGAAGTGAAAATTTGATCAACAGTGCTTTGGTAGACAAGAAAAAATCTGATGACAAAGACAAGTCAAAGGTGGAAGAGATCAAAGACAAGCATGAGAAGATGTGGGTCATGAAAGATGAATCTAAGGAAGCTAGTGGATTTGTACCTGAATTCGGTGTAGAAGCCTCATCCGGTAACTAAGGCATTCAACCTTAGGGGGTGGGATCTTCATGAAAAATCTTGTAAAACCCTCCTAGAGAGATCTGTAATCGATCATGGTATATTATAGATGCTTGGAATTGGTTATCCAGATCTCTAGATCATCCAGTGAGTTGATTGATGTTGGACAAGGCATCCGGTTGGACTTTGTTAGTGCATTTATGCCAACACAAAATTAGGGTTTGCAAAGATAAAAAGGGGAAATGTGAATCATTTCTAACATTGCGTACGAATATTTTTAGGCAGGAGAGCGAGGTGAACCAGTTATCAAGGCATTCTAAGATCTTGAAGTGATCCGTCAGGAGTATTTGTGCATTCGTCAAAGCAAAAGGTATTTATAGAAGAGCTCATTTAACCCTAGAGTTCTCATAATCCATCATCTTCTTCTAGCAATACTCCATTAGTAGTTGAAGTTTCAGAGAGAGTAATGCTACAATTCAAAAGGCACCCATTTAAATTTGTAGAAGATGATCCAAACGGTGATTTATCATCTGTGCCCTATGATGTTTTGCATGCCAATGATGTTAGAGCCTACATTTACTGCAATATTGAAGAAACTGGTAATGAAGCAGTCCTTGCCCTATACAACCGACATATCAGAGACAAGGATGGGAATACAAAACTAGAATATGCAGAATTACAGAGAAAGGGTTTCATACAGTTTGTGCACTTCCCGATGTCCGATGAGGATGAATGGGTAAGGTATGTTCTCAATCGCGTGCATGATGAATTCATATGGCTGGATAAACCATACAAAATCACCAAGGAAACCATTCGTGTTGTGACCTGTTTACATCAAACCAATGGAAAGCCGAATTTGAGAAGGGTTTCAAATACAACTGTGACAAAGGTAACCGGTGTGCAGTTTGACAACCGGTCTATGACAATTGATGACATCTTAGAGAATGATGTGAGATTCTTGAATATATGATTATTGGGTACAAGGTCTATCAGTCCAGTAGACTGAATTTTTCCTCTAACATATAAATTTATTTTGCATACAAAATGGTGAAGGAAGATGTACAATATGATGTTTGTTCAGTTCTTCTTGAGGAGCTTTTAAGCAATTTGAAGAAGATTAAATTGGACAAGAAACATGTATTTAGGTTTAGTTCTCTTATTGTTTGCCTAGCATTGTATTTTAGGAACCAAATTCCCAGTACAGGCAGAGTACAATGAGCTTTTGATATTTCGCTGGCTATGCAAATCAAACAAGGTCTGCAAAGATTGGGAAACAAAGAAAATCAGACAACAGCCTTGTGGAGTTTCTTTAAGACCTTTCAAGGCCAGATGAAGGAAATAGAAAGAATTCCTAAAGAAATTGTTGAGAAATATGAAAACACTATCTACTTCATGGTTGATAAAGATGAATGTCACATAGAGGCTGTTGACCCTAGGACAGTCCGGATCTTGCCAATGGGATATGAGGTGGATGGTCAGACACTTGAGGCATATGCTCAACACCTATTGTGTAAACCGGTGGATCCCAAGGAGCCCAGATTTGACACATTCAAAGAGAGGGACATGGAGTTTCATTTGAAATTTGCTCAACCGGCAAGAAGAGGAAAGTGACTAAGACGGCTGAAGAGGTGGCAGTGCAGATGGGCTTCACCAAAGAGGCAGTGAAGCAAGCAAGAGAAAGGCAAGCTAAGGAGGAATTGCTTCGTCAACTACGCCTACAGATAGCGTGCCCTCACTTACATTGTGTGACATTGCTTCGTCACACCTTCAAACACACACACAAATGATTTCCAAGGCTATTCTACAACCTCGTATTTCTTTGCCCACCTATAGAAAGAAATACCCTTGACGTAAACAAATGTCAAATTTCAAATTATTTTATCATTTGTTTTAAGTTAATTCTATTCCTAAAGTGAATTACAGTTCCTCCTGGCAAACGCATTTAATCCGCATAAAGTCAGGTAATGAAGGTAAACCACAATTCTAATTTCAGTTTATTCCTTAATATTAAAGCTTGTTCTATTCTAAAGAAAGTTTGTCATATTTTTCTCGCACAAATTCCATATTAGTCCAATCAAAATTAAAGATTATTCTATTTTAAAGTAAAAGGTGTACATATTGTGAAGATCACTCTATAAAATGAAGTTTAGGAAGAACAGAGAAACTCAAAAGTTGTAGAGCTTAAGAGCGTTTGAAAAACATAGACAATTGCTTAATATAACGACTGGTGTGGGTGACGGAGAAGTTGAATAAAAGTGAAAACAAGGGGAATGAGATTCTAAAGCAACTATCGCTTGAAGCTTCTCTTCTTTTCCAACCGACAGATTGGCTCACATGAAAATTTATTCTTTTCCGATAGTAAAATACGCTTTCCAAATTTTCGTATCAAATTTAAAGTTTATTCTAATCCAGAAGGTGGTGAAAGGTTGCTTCTCCATTCATTCACATGCAAAGCTTGACAAGAACGCCTGGTTATATACGGGGCTTGCTGATTAACATGAAACATAACACATTTTTTACTTGCGGTAACCAAAAACAAATTCTGCCATTATTATATTGTGGAAGCTGAAACGTAAATTCGGAAAAATTATATAGTGCAGTACAAATTAGTTGTGACAAAATAATTGAGAAGATAAAACAAAATCATATAATAACATTGTGTGAGATAGTCATATATACTCTGCATCAATTATGTATGAAGAAAATGTTTTAAAAAGCTTTGACATCCAACAAATAGGTCCTCCTACAAGAGTAAAGACATACTCTAAAGCAGATCTTCTTTTGTCCAAATCACTTACAAAATTTGAATCAATATAACTATACATTAAATCAGTAAAACCATTATAGGTGAGACAATAATCATTTGTGTCTCTAAGATACTAAAGAATGCATTTTGCTATTGCCCAGTGCTCTTTACTTAGCATTCACAATGTATCCACTAACAACACCAACTACATGTGAAATCTTTGGTCTTGTACATACCATCACATGTATTAAAATTCCTAATGCATTAGCATATGGCACATGAGATACAATCATTTTCTTCTTTATTACCAGGACATGAACTTGAAGAAAGCTTCGAATGGGACGTTGAAGGGATATATACTGGTTTCAATTTTTGCATACTAAATCTATGAATATCTTCTCCACATACTTATGTTTTGATAACCAAGCTTTCCATCTTCCCTATTTATGTGTATTTCTACACCCAAAATTTGTTTTACTACTAAATCCTTCATATCAAATGTCCTAGCCAATAAATATTTTTAACTTGTTAATTTTAACCATGCCTTTTCTTGTTACAAGCATATCATCAATATATAACACCAAGGTAATGAATAAACCATTTTTCAAAATTTTAAAGTAAGCACAATGCGTACTCACTTCTTGTAAAAACACAATGGTCATACTCACTTCTCCTAAAGTTTTGACTCACCATGAAGTAATATTCAAAATTTTTGTAGCATTTCTTGGGCAACCATTTGAGTCCATACTCTAACTTTTTGGACCATTAATTCTCATGAGAGATGGGTTCTTGTGAAACACTACTCATGAAACATGGATGAATGAGTTTGACTCAAAAACTACACAATTAAACCCTGATAGCAATATCATTATTTGACTTGCTATGGAAAATACCTCCTACTTATCAATATGTTTTTTTTGTCATCTCGAACAAACCATTTTTGATTGTTCCATATATATATTTGGTCATCAAAATATCCATATAAAAATGTTGTTTTAACATCTAATCATTTTAACTCAAGAATAAGAAATATAACTAATGCTATTATAACCCTAATAGAAACAAGCTTAACAAATGGTGAAAAATATTCATGGTTTATCAATATCTTCTATTTGAGAATACCCTTTTTCTACAAGTCTTGCCTTATAAATTTCAATTTTATCATCAACACCCTTCTTTAGTTTATGAACCCATTTGTAACCAAAAAATTTCCTACCATTTGGGATTTCTATCAAGTCCCATATTTTATTCTTCTTCAATGTATCCATGTCTTTTTTCATTGCTACTTTCATTTAGTAGTTTTAGTGTCATCCATTTAAAATATAGGAAAATTGACCCTAGACTAACTTGTGCTTTAACCTAGGATCATTTTTTGTTCCCATACAACATTAGAGGTGAGAGTGAGCTTGGCTTCCTATCCACAAGGATGCGACATGTTGTTCTAAATTCACACTTTTATTTATTGGATGTGATTGGAATTATTTGAGTGTGTATGCAAATGAGCTAGGCTAAGAATGATTAAATTACTTAAAAGTCTAATAGAATGCAATAGATATAGAACTAAAACATAGAAGAAAAAGACTTATTCAAGATGTAAATACATTAAATAGCTTTGATCTAAAAATTACAGCTAACTATGTAGGATAGAAATGTTAGGCACCCTAGTTTGGAGGTGAAAAAGGCTTCAGATGATGGCCAGAAATGGAATCTAAAAATTCTCTACACCTATCTATTGAGACTCCCAAAATAGGCTCTCTTAAGGGGAGAATCAAATTTTGATGCCCATGATATAAGACCTAGTCTCAGTTTTTGTATTTGATAAAAAATTAAGTGTTAAATTAATAATGAATTTTTAGGGTTGTGTAGAGCATAAATGATATTAATTTGAAGTAGGAGAAATAACACTAAATAACATTCCAAATAGAGTTTGAAATTCTTAGGGAAAACAATTTATGACACTAAACCATTACTTCCCAATAATAACATGGTTCTATATCATTTGAAATAAAATTAATAGACAAAAACAATCATTTGAATCATGTATATCTCCTTATAGATGGTTGACGCATTTCCACATTTTTTGTACATTTTAGCATCCATATATTTATCTATAGAATCTTCATTTTGCTCCCTATTTTATATATAAGGATGAGTTTCCAACTAAATTTGTTGATAGTGTGGTAGTTGTTCTTATTTTATGTCAACTTCTACAATGTTTGATTTCATGAGAGAATGTTCATGAAATACTACTTGTTTTCTAATCTCACAATATAAATCCCTTAATTCCATTGGCATAGCTAACAATAAATGGAGATACCTTTAACTCATAAGATCAAGGGCTTCATCTCAAAGAATGGTGTGTGCTTATAGAAACTCTTAATCCTCTTCCATAATTTTCCATTAGAAGCTATGCATCAATGTAGTGTGTTTACTATAGGAATCTGGATTGCACTTTGCATAGTGAGTATCCCAAAAATAATTTGGAACTAGCTTATATGATAGATAAAAGTAGTGGATTGATGATAATTTATGCACTTATAGTGGGAGATCTAATTATGAACTAAATAGAGTTCTAAACATCACTTAAATTCTTACCACTACCATCTGAGTAATATCTCATGCAAGAGGACTCTTGTTCTAGATGTTATGACTATTATGCTCACTTTTCATGGATTAGGAAGGGACCTAGTAGCTATTTAGGGCATATGTATAATTCTTGAGACGAATAGCTAATTCTTTGGGAATCAAGGTTAATGATATGGACCCATTTAAACTAGTGAATATTTGAAATATTGAATCCATTTAAATAAATGATAATCTTGGCAAGAAATATTTTGGGAGAAAAAGTATTTTTGGGGAAGGACAAAATTGTAATGTCCCATTATCATTCAATGTGTTTGTGGACCAAAATCCCATTTTATATTTCTAAGTAGCTAATTTAACATCAAAGCCTTGTTTATCGTCATTTTCCATATTTGCATGCTAATGTGTTATAATATAGAAAGGTCTAAGAAGTTTTAAGTGTAGGAATTTTTTGTTCAAATTTTTGAACATGTTTATTAATTTTTTTGAGTTATTCTTCCTCGTATCCATTTCCTACAAACCTTATTTTATTCCCTTTCCTTCTTCAAAGAGATATTTTTCCTTACTTACATTCTTCCCCCCCAAACCCTAATGCATTAATCCTTTACATTGAAATATTTTTGAGATCTAAAGTTTTGACCTTCCCCTTATCCAATTATCTTTTCCATGGTAAGTTACCAATCTCTAATCCTTGAAGCTTTACACTATGTCATCGTATTTGGATTACAAGTTTAGACATGTTATTATAAGTACCTACTATGCATCACTCCTCACGCTTGATCCCTAACAAGTGGTAAGATTCATGAGGCATCCCTAAACCCCTAACTCTAAAACTTCTAACTTAAAACTATTCACTACCACCTACCTTCTTACATGAGAAAAATTATATTAATTATTTGATGTGGCTTTATAACTCTTTCATCATATTCTCTCACTCAAAAAATACTATTTAATAGTAAAGTCAAACATTCACATAGATTTCTAATGATGAAAAAAAAAGGTGACAATTATTGCCATTAATGTAGTAGTTGGAATAAGCCCCAATAATCCTAAAACTTCTTTCTAGCTACTATTTCAATAGATTTTGTGTGTTCTTCCTTGACTGAAATACCATAATGTGAGAGCATCATTATTACATAAGACTTTTATATATCACATAAAATAATTCCCACATATATGTGTGTATATACACATATATGTATGTATATGTATGTATGTATGTATGTATGTATGTATATGCATATAAATATATATGTATATGTATGTATATGTATGTATGTATGTCACATATATACACATACACATACACATACACATACATAAAAAGATTTTATTATTTTTATAAAAAATATTTTATAATTTGAATTTTTTAAATTATATATCAATTATATAAATTGATTTGAAATTTTGTTATTTTGGAAGTATTAAAGTGCTTTAAAAATATCTTAATTATTTTCTATTGCATCTTCCTTCTTGTATTCTCAATTTATCAATTGTTTTTTGCTTGAAAATTTATGAACCTCTTCATGTTATATATATATTCTTGACTTTTACTTATTAATATTTATTTTGTCAGTTTATATTATTTAGGATATCATTGAATATATTTTTTAAATTCTTTTGTTATTACATTCACATTCCACTCCCCTAATGTTTTCATTGTATGTTACTCCTCTTAATGTAATTATATAAAGATAATTTAATGTAAATTAAATAAAATAAATTAAAAATAATATTAAGTAAAATAAGATTTATCTCATAATGTAATGGTTAAATTGTGACATTCTTGTTGTTGCCCTCAAAATTCAAATCTCTGTTGACACGAGAACCACACTAAATTAAATTAATATTTATATTTTTAAAATAATGTATTATAAATTAATTTATTATATATATTAAATTGTTAAAAATAGATATAATAATTATTGAATACTTTTATATGATTGATGTTTATCTTTTCACTGAATTGGTGTGGGTTTAAATCGTCTCTTTTAGTCTTTTAGCAAGTGGATAATAAAAGTGATAAATTTGAATGGACAATTAGGTAGTACTATAAAACCATTTAAATAGATTACACTCAGAACAAGCTATACAAAAATATAAACACTGACATCAGTGAGTTGTTTCCAATATATATATATATATATATATATACATATATACATATATATAAAATACAAATTTAATATTTGATTTTAATCGATTCAAACTATAGCATCTAACTGTGGATAAGAGAGCAGCCCGCCATAGTGTTCATGGGTAGAGGGAGACGCTGCATATACTCCCTCTATCACTCCACATGCGAATCCTGATAACTCGATTGCTACAGATATCTTATCTTCTCTGAATTCTGCAGCCCATTTCTTGGATCGGTCGACCAGAACCTTGGGCGATTCTGTGACGCACATAGCAATTAGAACGGCAACAATGTTGATTAGATGATTCTGCAACTGCTCCACATTCTCAGTTGGACGACGATCGAGGATGATTTTCCATATCTTGTACATGACATAAGGCTCTGCTACCTCAGACCAGTCTGTATCAACGGCATGTGAGTTGAAATCTCCCAGCAGTTTATACATTTTAAGTTTGTTCTCTGCTTCGTTACACAACTTTTCAATGACATTTGCAACTTTCGACGATTCTGTGAAATCGACGTACATAGATTTGAGTTGACGAACCTCGGGAGTTATCAGCACAAAAGCTTCCAAATTGGATATGTTGAAGACATCCAAAGAGATTCCTACGTTATCGGGGCAGTCGAGAAAATCCATCAGCTCCTCCGATTCCTCAAAAGCTGTCCAGACATCCGTATTTACCTCGCGCCTAGAGTCCTGGTCTTCAGAGATGAAGTAATAATCTATGAGCTTTACCATAAGTAGTAAGTAGAAGGCTGTAATCCTCCGGAAGGAATCTTTGAGCAAGGGAAAATACATTTTCACACTCTCCAAAGGCTCCAGTAATGCTTTCACATCTTCGCTTGGACGAGTATTTTGAGCAAGCCTGCTCCCATTTACTTTCTGTAATTTTCTGCAATTTCTGCCTTTCTCATGAGCACGCTCTATGCATTGCTTTATATGATTGAAAGAACTTTTATTCGTTACCCATAACCTATTTGCCGTATCTTTCGGCATGCATACACGGTCCAAAGCTACCCTGTATCTGGAAAAATCTTCATCTTCCTCTTCCTCTTCCTCTTCCTCTTTTATCAAAATGAGCACACAAATCCCGAACACCAACATGGGAAGGGAAACAAGAACACTCACAGACATTTCCATGACCATGATTATTGACAAGAGAAACATCAGTAAAACCAACGGCACTAAGAGAAACAGCCGTAAGGGCAACAATATTGAATTCTCGATATGTTTAGTTATTTTGCGTAGCAAAACCACAATTGTATTCACGTACCGCGTTGTCGAGAATCCATCTCCAAACCACAATGCATCTCGGTGAGAAATCCATTCTCCGGTAATGAAGCATCTATAGAATACAACAAACCATCCTAGAATACTGAAGATGCACTGAATGGTAAACAATGGGAATGGCCTCTGCAATTGAGATCTGAGAAATATAACCTTGACTCCCATCAACACAACGTTCAATGTTACCAGACATAGCACTAAAAGACTAAACATTGACCTGATTAACATACAGAAATGACTTCCAGGGCACAATGACTACCAGCATCTTGAAATTTTAAAGCTTCGAGCTTTAAGTTTCTCCATTATTAAAAAATTCATAAAATCTCATATTAATAAAAATACCTATAACACCACCCACTTAAATATTCTTAAAATTTACATTCACTTTAGAAAAATAAAAAATATCCTTAAAATAAACCATAGATAAAATTTAAAGTTTATACCATTCCTGAAGTAAAATGCATCTTCCTAAAATTCCTTTAGGCAAACGCAGGTAATCAAGATACAGATAGTTAGATAATGCAGGTAAACCACAAATCGAAGTCGAAATTATTCCTCTAACTTTTTCTCAAATCTTTATGAAGCTTATTTCCTATTTTTGTCTCCGCCAAGTTTTGTATCAGTCCAATCAAAATTAAAGATTATTCTATTCTAAAGTAAAAGTCTATCCATTTTGATTGGTGTACATAAATAAAAGACATTAAAGTAGCACGTCCTTACACTTTACTCCAATCGAAATCAAAGCTGAAGTTTATTATTAATACTTTTATTTCGTCTGAAGTTACTTCTCTGTCAGCGAGAAATACTTTCCTAGCACTCAATCATTTTTTGGAGGAGGATTGATGCTTTAATTATTCGTAAAGCATTTTGATTTTGTGAGTACTCCGTCAGCTGGCAGGTTGTCTGAAAGAGGAAACATTCTCTTTACCAAAAAAATCTTTCGAAATACAAAATATTTAAAATAATAATCATACCTAATCAGAGGTATGATTTATTGTTGCCCATGATTACACAAATAACTATCTACCGACTTCTTCTCCAAGGAAAAGCCTTGTGTATTATGGGAGGATTCTTTAAACCTTTATGTTGGGATGAGCTCTTCAAGAGTCAATTCTTTTACCACCGTTTTTCAGCAGAATTTGTTTGTGAGGGTCATTAAGTCCCCGCACATTCTAGGAGAGTACCTTCATTTGGAAGAAAGGTGGGAGCAATATTGCTCCAGAGTACTTCGGCAGCCTTTAGCAACATCAGGATCAACCTTTGACTATCTAATTTGCTTAATAGACTTCTTGCCAACCTTAGAATCCTCCCAACATCAATCGATTTATGAGTAGACAAAGGCAAGTAACCAGCTCCTGCAACCTTAGAGAAAGAAAAAGGTCTCTTAGCGAAGGTGAGAGGAAGATCCAACTATGAGACCCTCTCTATAGGAGTAGACATGAAATGGGTTACACCTTGGATGGGGGCAACAACAATAGGGGATGCAATATCTAGAGACATCCCTAAACCATCAGTCATCAGGGGGAGCCCATAGGGACAAAGGGGACCATGCCCAACCTCTGAGATAAAGAAGGGGTCACAAGGGTCGACGAGGAGAATTCAACTTCAAAACCTCATCCAAATTTAGGAATAGCAATCTTTACCTCTGGAGTGACTTCAAGAGGGGAGAGGTCATCCCCAAAATGGAGGGGGCCAAAACCACATGTATATTATCAATGCTAGCTAAATCCTTAAACAAGTCTTGAGCCACCTTCTTCAGCTAAGGAGAGACCACAGAGGACAACTGACCCTATTTTAATGTTATATAATAATTCTTTAAAAAAATTTAACTAAAATTACTACTTTTGAATCATTGAAAAGAAAACATTAAAAACTTGTTTTACACAAACTAAATATTTTAATCATTATTATTACAATTAAATATAATATAATATATTTTAAAAATATAAACACATCACAAGTTAAATTAATATTATTTAACAATTGAATTTTAAGATATAAGTTATAAATTAATGAATTTAAAATCATAATAAAAATATTTTAACTATATAATAATTTATAAAATTATAAATATGTATACCTATAATTAATTGATAACAGCTTTAAATAATTTGAAAAATATTTAACATTTTTATTTCCATATAACCTGTGAGGATTGAAAAAAAAACGAAAATAAAAATTTCAGTGACATTCACAAAAGGGAACCTTAAAATTGAATTCCACAGTAACCAACAGTAATCATTACAAACTTGATATTTAATTTTAATTATGCATACGTTAACAGCCCGCCCGCCTGTATCTACACTGGTTGTTGGGGATGCTGCTCTTCTGCTTTATCTATCAATCCGCATGCGAATCCTGCTAACTTAACTGCTGCAGATATCTTCTCTTCTCTGAATTCTGAAGCCCATTTCCTGGAATGTTCAAGCAGAATCTGGGGCGATTCTCTGACCCACATGGCAATTAAATCAGCAAACATGTTGAATAGATCATCCTCCAACTGCTGTACACTGTGAGGTAGAGGACGATCCAGGATTCTTTTGCATATCTTGTACATGACATAAGGTTCTGCTACGACATCCCAGTCTGTATCCACAGCTCGCGAGTTGAAAGCTCCCAGCAGGTTACACATTTCGAGTTTGATTTTTGCGTCGTTAAACAGCTTTTCAACAAACTTACGGACGTTGGCATTTGTGGGCGGCTCTTTAAACTTAAAGCTCATATGTTGGAATGGAGAAATAGAGGCATTTCTCAACACAAAAGCTTCCAAATTGGATATGTTGAAGACATCAATAGAGATCCCTACATTGTCGGGGCAGTCGAGAAAATTCATCAGCTCCACTGTTACCTCAAAGGCAGTACAGATATCCTGCTTTGAGTGGCGCATTGAGTGCTCGTCTTCAGGGACGAGGTCATCCATGAGCCACATCATACGTAGTAAGTAGAAGGCTGTAATCCTCCGGAAGGAACCCTTGAGCAAAGGGAAATACCTGTTCACACTTTCCAACGGCTCGAGCAATTCTTTCGCATGTTCGAATTCGCTTCGATGAATATTTTGAGCAAGCCTTATTCCAATTACTTTCTGCAATATTTTGCAATTTCTGCCATCAGCATAAGCCTGCTGTAGACTTTGCCTAATATCATTGAAAGAGCTTCTGTTCTCTACCCATAGATTCTTTGCGTCATCTTCCGGCATGCATACCCGCTCCAAAGCTTCTCGGTAACTGGGAAAATCTTTATCTTCATCTTCTGGAGGCGCCGGACAAAACTTTTTTTTCAGCCGAGCCACGAAATCCACGAACAAGACCATCGGCAAGGACACAAAGATCATCCCAATGGCTCCTATCTCTCCTATTACCATAATGCACACTAGAAGTAAGTACAAAAGAATTAATAAAGCAAATCCGATGTATGCTACGGATCGATAAAATAGATTCTTGACATCCAGTATCTTGCTTCGAAAAAGAAAAATTGGCGACAAGGACCGTTTCAACGAACAACTATCAATACCAAAACCCCTACGTTGGACTTGTGAAGGCTTTCGCTTTCGCTTAACGAACCCACTGAAGAATCTATAGTATACAACAGACCATCCTAAAATAATGAATATGCACTGAAGAGTAAACAATGGGAATGGTCCGTGCAATAGAGATCTCAGAAGTATAACCTTCACTCCCATGAACATAACGTCAAATGTTACCAGACATAACACTATTAAACTGAAAAATGACCTGTTTAACACATATTCGGGCTGTGAAACACGCGCTACAATCCATGATTTAAGCATCTCAGATTGATAGGTGTCCCAGGAGGAGCTCTCATTGTTATTCTCAAGACTCTTAAGGGCTAAACGAATCTTGGAGATGGTGTCATTGTTATCCTCAGGACTCTCAAGGGCTAAACGAATCCTGGAGATGGTCTCATTATTTTTCTCAGGACTCTCAAGGGCTAAAGGAATCCTACTGCCAAGATTGTCACGGATAAATCGACCACGGACGATTGCCGTGCCTAAAAGCCACACACACAAAAAAATTGATTCTAACATAACAAAACCTGATACAATTAACCATATGCCACTTTGGCCCTTGACTACTTTGTCTTTCTCATTAACACGAGAGCGAAGGGCAACAGACATTTCAATGGCGATATGGGTGGACAAACTAGTAAACAAGGCAGCTATATTAGGCCAAAATCCATGAGTAGAGGCTAAATTGGACACTAAATACCCTACAAATACCAAGAGCACTAGCCTGGAAATATCGATTGATACTTGATTAGAAACGAATACTTCCAACTGCTGGTCCTCGTGTGTACTTCCAATCGTCACATTCTGCACATCTAAGTATCCAATCAATTGGAGGCAGAAAGCATAGATAAGAACGGCATATCCAGGAAGCCATATAGCGCCTCTTTTGTATGCCTTACCTACATCGATGCTTATGCATATTGCGAGGATAACTACGCCTACAAACAGCATGGCCTCGTCACTTACAATGTGTGCCATTGCCTCTCACACCTTCAAACCCACACAATCAATTATAGGCTCACATTGCTCTCCTTACCCAGTTCTTCCCATATTTATATACATGGAAAGAAATATTCTTGAGGTAAACCATATATCAAACTTAGAATTTTTCCTCAATATTAAATCAAAGTTGAAATTATTCCTATAATTTTTTCCCCAACATTAAATCTTATTCTATTCCAAAGTAAAATTGTTTTCCTTTTCTTTTTCTCGGGCTAATTTCATACTAGTTCAATCAAGATTAAATGTTATTTTATTCTAAACTAAAAATTCCATTCATTAAGATTGGTTTAGATAAATAAAAGATATTAAAACGATACTTTCTTTACCTTGAGTAATCGTTCCTGTCCCACTCTCTGTTCTCTCCTGATGCAAACGTTGCGTACATTAGATTGGAATAGCCCCTGCAGGTTGCATCGAGAGTGGCTCTTCAATAGCCATAAAGTTAGTCATCCAATCAAAGTTAGAAATAAAGTTCAGTAATGTAGGTAAGCCACAAATCAAAATTGAAATTATTCCTATGATTTTTTTCTAAATATTAAAGCTTATTCTATTCCAAAATATTATTGTTTTCCAGTTTCTCCTCCAGCAAGTTTCATGGTAGACCAATCAAAATTTGTTCTATTTTAAAGCAAAAAGTCCATTCGTTTGGATTGGTTTAGATAAATAAAAGATATTAAAACAATACTTTCTTAAGCTTTGCCACAATTAAGGAGACATTCTGTAATCGTTCGGTTCCCATTCCCTGTTCTCTCTTGACAGAAACGTTCGGTACAGTCGATTAGAATAGCCCCTGCATTGAGGAGCCGGACCTGACAAAAACTGTCCGTTTCGCACATTTGCTATTCTCGTTTCCTTTCCTGCGTTCATTTCTCCCGTTCCCGTTGTCACAATAATTGTTCCGTTCCTGCGACCACTTTTCCCTTTCCCCCTCTTGCTTGATCCACTGTTCCCGTTTCTGTGTCCACAGTTTTTATATGTGGTTACCACAATTTGATGCGCGGTATTTTTAATCCCACGTGTTGGGTGGGATTATAAGGGGATAAAATAAGCATTACATTTCTAAACATTAAAATTTTGTGAAGATATTAACTCTTGCCGCTGCAAATTTTGGTTTTCATAGTCTATAAGGGTTACAATCTAGGATTAAATTATAATATATATTTTGATTAGATAAAAGATGGGATAGGTGTGTTGTTAATACATAACCATCAACCAGATACACAAGGGGAAACTCACAAGCAATGAGATCACCAACACAAAAACTTAAAAGGAGACCCTTTTAGAAAAGTATACTTTTCATTAGAGCATCAATTAGGGTCCCTTAACAAACAAAATCACCTAATCACAACAAAGGGGTTTGGGAGAACCTTAAACCATATACCAACGAAAACCCCTTGCATTGGAACAATGCAATCAAGGGAGAGAAGAACAAACATTGGGTTTTAAAAGGCATCTTGAAACCTTTGCCAGAAGAGCCACTACGAACAACATTGTTCATAGAAAGGAAGAAAGGCAACAATCCCAATCCTATCCAAAAGAAAACCATTGCAAACACCATAACATAGACCACCTCAAAAGATCCACACCTGATTGCCTCTATAGATCCACACCTGATCGCCTCTATAGATCCACTATTCGTATCTTTGGCACAATACCCTTCATGGGAGCACACATCATAGACAAGAGGAAGCTCTTGTCATAGCCACCATATTAATAGGAAAAGCTATAACAAAGAGCACACCAAGCTCACACAGGTAAGTCGAAAAAATATCATGGAGATATCCCTCGATACACCCCCCCTCCATAGAGCCATCAAAATAACTGGTGATATCTCCAAAGAGGAAAACTCCAATACCCTAAAAAAAAACAAGGTACTTGTAGACAACTAATACACTAGATAAGCCCTTAACCGACTCACCAGGCCCAAACAAAAGAGCCCCCAAGTGGCAAGACACCTAGAACATAGGTCTCCACCACACAAGGGGACCACAAATCACTAAAGAAGAAAGTCCCACCCTAAGCTTCCAACAAAATAAGCAACCAAAAGAAACCTTGTTCAAACTAAGAAGCCCAAAAGGAAAGGATGCCCTTCTTAGGCCCGACCCACAACACAATAGAAAACTAGGAATCTGCCTCAAAGTCATCTCAGTCTATGCCTCAACAGAAAGAAGAAATTACATACCAAGATCAAGGAAAATAGTCAGAGAGGAGCTCCACATTCTTAGAGCCCAAAGAGCAAGCCGAGACCCTCACCTTCCCCCCATAGGAAAGCATAGATTTGACAACCCACAAGCCTCCCCCCAAAGAGAAGCCCACCACCAATAGAAAATAGCAAAAGCTATAGCTACGAGGATACCCAACAAGAAATAGGGAGACTCGTCATCGTCGTGCATACCACAGTGTTGCACAACACAAATTCCAAACACCACTCTAAAAGCTCCCCAAACCAAGAGAATAGTGAGGAGGAGCCACTGGGAAGAAGGAAATAGGGTCGCCACATTACAACCCCACAAAGCCATTTTCTGAAAGGCCCTGACACATAGGCTAACAAAGGGAGAGCACAAACAAGATGATCCCCCAAGGCTGAGGCAGTTTGGTATAGAATCCACCTCTCCAAAATGCCACAAAGCATAGGGCCACAAACACACCTCGCCAAAAGCCAAGAGAAGGGCAAAATGCCACATCCAAGCCATCTGCAAGAACCCATGAGGCCCTCTCAATAATATCTACCTTGTTGTCCTCTCCTTCATCCTCCCTTGCTTCCCCTTCTCCTTCCAAAACCTTGGGTCACGCTCTTGTTCCACTCACACTCATGTTGTGTAGATTCTAAGCTTAAATTATAATATATGTTAAATAAAATATTTATATTTGTATTATTTATTTGATAACTTTTATTTATTTATTTATATTATTATGTCAAGAAGAATTTTGTTAGGGAGGCAAAAGCAAATATCCAATAAATTAAATATTGCAACACCAATTAGATGTAAAGAAATAATGAAAAATAAATAGAATAACAAAATAACATACAAGACACAAATTTATGTGGTAAAATTTTGACAAAATGCTAAGCAAACATCCATGGGGAAAGGTATCAATATACTTATTGCTCAAGAGAAAACATTTACAAACTTTACAGCTACTCTTACAATCTAAATTACAACAATTACTATTTTGCCTTCACAAGCAACATAGATATATACAATAAATATTTTAAATGCAACCACCACCAAACATAGAAATAACTCGCTCAACTCTTTAAAAGAAAATAAGAACTTTCTCACAAAGAGAAAGTGCTATATTGAAGGTAAGAAGAAATTAGAAATTTCTGATTTCTATTGTTTTCAAATTCCAATTGTTGTCATTATCCAACAATCTCTATCTTGACAAAAATTTACTTCATACTTTCTCAAAACCATCCATCACCCTTTTTGCAAGCCAGGAGAAGCCATGGTCCACTTCAAGGGTAGTACACAAACATGGTGGTCAAAAAGGTGGGTATAAGTGGACACTTTTTTTTTGAAATCAAGTGAACCTGAACTTGGAGGCAAAATTTGAAAGTCATCCACTCAAGATATGAAGATAATCAAAGAACAAATATTGTAGTACTTTCAATCTAGTTTCCAAACTACTAAACTTTTTCAAAATTAGATAAGATTAAGGGGGCCAAATCCTTCACGCATGAAAAATAGACCCTGATTTTTTCAGAAAAACATAACATAGTGTCTGATGTGCGCATAAAAAAAGTCATAGTTAGATTTAGTATTTTGACAAATCCTTTTGCAGAAAGATAGTTAAGAGTGAGCATTAGAAGATGTGTATTTTTTTGTAAATTTTTGTTGAGTATTTTTTTTTATGATTTTTCCAATTGAGCACATCCTGAAAATTAGGTACCTATTCGTACGTGGAGCATAAGTTGCACTAAACAAATAAAAAATACAATTCTTTTTTTAAAACTGTAAAGAATCAAGTTCACTACAATAATATATAAAGTTTTTAAAATTTGGATAAGTATATCAAAAGTTATTAAAAAAATGGTGCACCTATGTCTGTGAGAACTATTGAGACACTGGTAAAACAAATTCAATAATAATATGTTATTGTTGTTCAATTTAAAAACAAATTATATGGTTAGAAAGCTTTGAAGATGGGTGAAAATATGGTGGCAATTTTAGAAATACTAACTTGATGAAGTGTAAACTTGATGATGACAAAGTCAATAAATGAAGTTGATAAAATAAAACACGTCAAAAATGAGAGAAATGGAGGGAAATCAAACTTCCAAACCGTAGCTTTGTCATTTAGGCCTATTTCCAAGCCTACATTGTCAAAAGCACATATGGGGTACTTATGGTATAAAAAGCACGTACGGGGTACTTATGGTGTAAGAAGCGCGTACGTGCTCTTTTTACTATAAACATCGTGTACACGCTCTTGTATAATATAATATTGTATATATAATATGTGTATATACATATAATATATAATATATATATATATATGTATATAATAATATATAATATATTAAGTATATATATATACACATATAAGTGTATTGTCTCCCCCTCTCAAACACATACAAGGTGCCTCTCTCTCACTCTCTCTCACTCTCTCCCCCTCTCCCTCTCTCCCCTTCTCCCTTCCTCCATACCCCATCCCTCTCTCTCTTGCTCTCTCCCCTTCTCCTTTCCTCCATACCCCATCCCTCTTTCTCTTCTTCTCTCCCTCCCTCCCTCAATACCCCACTGCAATTGTGTTTGCACTTCTATAGAAGTAAGTGAATTTATTTCTTATCTACAACTTCCTCTTTTATTTTTATCATGTATGCTCTCCTAAGAAAATTGACTGATGGATTTGTGTGTGTATATTGAATAGGAGGAATAGGGTTTGAAATTGAACCACAGGTGCATTACCGTGAGAAACAAGGAAACTTGCAACAATATTCTTCTCAAATGTGTTTTTAATGAGCAAAGCAGATGTAGAAAATAGTGTCAACAAAGCAACATGATGAGTCAGAGTACTTGCAATATGTTTTTCAAAAGGAAAAAACTAGTAGGAAGAGAAAGAGGGAGAGTAACACAGATGATGTCCTGGAGAATGATAGTGGTGGGTATGCGAGAGTTCCATGTTGTTACACAATGCCTATCACTTAAAGAAATTAAAGTTTGTTCTATGCATGGCAGTGGTAGTATATGATGATCATCACTTGTCAAATGGCCTGTAACAGTACATACCCATGAAAGAAATCAAGTGTGTAATTTGTATAGTCACAATAGAGATCAATCCTATAACCTTGCAAATTCAATAACATTTTAGAAATTAGGGAGTACTCTTAGGGTTAGGTCAAGCTCTTACACTTGCTTTTTTGTGAAGCCTCGTTGTTTGTTCACTTGGAGTCTCTCTTATGCTGACAATGGTCTAACCTAGCTATATCAAAACTAAACTACTGATGTTCTATTGTATGATGTTCTATTCATAATTTTAAATTTAATATATCATTTTATTAGCTCACCATATGACCCCTTAGGTGTTATTAGAGGTCATATTGTTTCTTAAGAGATCATATGGTGTTCTGTGACCCCTTAGGACACCATATGACCCCTTAAGAGACCATACAACCCATAACAACACCATATGGTGTCCTAAGGGGTCATAAGATGCTATATGAGCCCTTGGGACACCAATGACCCATAACTACACCATATGGTGTTCTAAAGGGTCATATGGTGTTCTATGACCCCTTAGGACACTATTTGGTGTCGTTATAGGTCCTATGGTGTGATAAGGGATAATATAGTGTCATATGACCCCTTAGGACACCCTATGACCCCTTATATGTTGTTAGGGGTCATATTGTGTCCTGGATTTGATCTCTCTTACTCTCCCTCCCCCCTCCTTCTTCTCTCCCTCTCTCCATCTCCCTCTCCCTCTCCCTCTCTCTCTCTCCTCTCTCTCTCTCTCTCTCTCTCTCTCTCTCCCCTTCTCCCTTCCTCCATACCCCATCCCTCTCTCTCTTGCTCTCTCCCCTTCTCCCATCCTCCATACCCCATCCCTCTTTCTCTCACTCTCTCCCCTTCTCCCTTCCTCCATACCCCATCCTCTTTCTCTTCTTCTCTCCCTCCCTCTTTCTCTTCTTCTATAATTCCTATAGTCACAATCGAGATCGGTCCTATAACCTTGCAAATTCAATAGCATCATATGTTTTAGAACTTAGGCAATACTCTTAGGGTTAGGTCAAGCTCTTACACTTGCTTTTTAGCGAAGCCTCGTTGTTTGTTCGCTTGGAGTCTCCCTTATGCTGACAATGGTCTAACTTAGCTATATCAAAACTAAACTACTGATGTTCTATTCATAATTTTAAATTTAATATATCATTTTATTAGCTCACCATATGACCCCTTAGGAGTTATTAGAGGTTGTATTGTTTCCTAATAGGTCATATGGTGTTTTGTGACCCCTTAGGAGTTATTAGAGGTCGTATTGTTTCCTAATAGGTCATATGGTGTTTTGTGACCCCTTAGGACACCATATGACCCCTTAAGACACCATACGACCCATAATAACACCAAATGGTGTCCTAAGGGGTCATAGGATGCCATATGACCCCTTGGGACACCAATGACCCATAACAACACCATATGGTGTTCTAAAGGGTCATATGGTGTTCTATGACCCCTTAGGACACTATTTGGTGTCATTATAGGTCCTATGGTGTGCTAAGGGATAATATAGTGTCATATGACCCCTTAGGACACCCTATGACCCCTTAGATGTTGTTAGGGGTCATATTGTGTTCTAAGGGTCATATTGTGTCCTGGATTTGATCTCTCTTCCTCTCCCTCCCCCCCTCCTTCTTCTCTCCCTCTCTCCCTCTCCCTCTCCCTCTCCTCTCTCTCTCTCTCTCCTCTCTCTCTCTCTCTCTCTCTCTCTCTCTCCCCCCCTTCTCCTTCCTCTATACCCCATCCCTCTCTCTCTCGCTCTCTCCCCTTCTCCCTTCCTCCATACCCCATCCCTCTTTCTCTCACTATCTCCCCTTCTCCCTTCCTCCATACCCCATCCCTCTTTCTCTTCTTCTCTCCCTCCCTCTTTCTCTTCTTTTGTAATTTCTATAGTCACAATCAAGATCAGTCCTATAACAATGCAAATTTAATAGCATCATATGTTTTAGAACTTAGGTAGTACTCTTAGGGTTAGGTCAAGCTCTTACACTTGCTTTCTAGAGAAGCCTTGTTTTTTGTTCGCTTGGAGTCTATCTTATGCTGACAATGGTCTAACTTAGCTATATCAAAACTAAACTACCAATGTTCTATTGTATGATGTTCTATTCATAACTTTAAATTTAAAATATCATTTTATTAGCCCATCATATGACCCCTTAGGTGTCATTAGAGGTCATATTGTTTCCTAAGAGGTCATATGGTGTCCAGTGACCCCTTAGGACACCATATGACCCCTTAAGACACCATACGACCCATAACAACACCTATGGTGTCTTGAGGGGTCATAGGATGCCATATGACCCCTCAGGGACACCAATGACCCATAACAACACAATATGGTGTTCTATAACCCCTTAGGACACTATTTGGTGTGGTTATAGGTCCTATGGTGTGCTAAG